>NW_015386858.1:613174-664827 GCF_001527695.2 Protobothrops mucrosquamatus | reverse complement strand
CATGAGCAAGGCCCCAAGGGAAATTAGGAAAAGAAGGACATCAGATCCACTGCAGATGAAAAATACTTGAAGCTTTTGATAAGGTCCTGCAAATTCTTCATACTTTTTTGAAATAACATTTTAATGAATATAAATAGATTTATGGGAAAGACTTTAAAAGTTAAAGATGTTAATGTTGAATTGCATACCAAAGCACTGGAATCTGATGGTCTATGAGGAATTATGATTATGCCCTGCAGAAGATGTGGCAAAAAGAATAATATTGAGAAACTGGAGAAGTGAAATTATTCCAAGTATTAAGGTTTGGTTTTTGAAAATGTGTAATTTACCCTTCTTGGAAAAGTCAATATTTTCTACTAATCAAAAGATGAAACAAGAGTATGTTCAACTTTAGCATAGATGTTATGGTATTTTACAATAACATTTTGATTATAATATACAATGATACGATTTCTTGTGATCCAGTAGCTATCTATAAGTTTAATATATAAGAGAGATTTTTTGCTTTTTAAAATATTTTTCTTTTTAGTTGTCTTCATTTTTATGGATTGTTTCATATAATTTTGTTATTACTATCTACCTTGGTACTTTGCTTATATTATTTCTTAAAATAATGAATTTTTGAAAAAATTGCTTAGAAAATTGGTCCTCAAAGTTTGGGGAAAAATGAACAGTCCTTTTTTCAATCCCAGGCATGCCATAAGAATAAAAGGAAACAAAGAATCGCCCATCATCCTAAAATTGGTCTGGAGGAAGGATTCAAGCAGATTCTTAAAAGGATACAAAAAAAGTAATTTTTGGAGACAGGTTCTAAATGGGACAGGTGGCTCCCAATGTTTGTTTGCCCACTGAAAAGTCCCTCATGCCTCTATAGGATTCTGCCCTTCTGACTTGTTATAAGGATCAGGACTCCCTATCAGTTTTTAAGGAAATTTGGGAAGGGAAGCCAAACTTTTTTTTTAACAATGTCAATTATATTCCACAAATGAGAGGCGTTCTAGAGAACATGAGGGAACTGGCTTTGGAAAACCTTCAACAGATTCAAGTCCACCAAAAATTACAACAGGATCAGCATACCAAGCTTCATGATCAGATACTGTCCCGAAGGCACTTTTTCAAGAGGCAACTGGACTTTCTTGGGTTTTTTCCCTTTTTGCTTCTCATCCAATAAGCTTCTTCAGTTCTAACTGGATGGTGGGGAATGGAAGGATTTATATTCCTTGAAGACAGTTGGTCATTTGCATTCTTTTAGAGAGTTGTTGAGGCCCCTTGGAGGTTTATCTATGTTCTCAGAGTCACCTGAGTAGGGATACGACATCATATATCTCCTGTCTACAACACAATTCTTTCAGCAGTTCCAAGCAGGCTCCACACCCATTTGCACTACTCAAGTGACCTGATACTGATACTTTTCATTAATAAATGCATTCAGTCAACAAACTCCATCTCAGATCTTATGATTGTAACATTAGTCTAATTTTTTTAACTTTTTTCTTGCTCATCAGCTGTTCTTGTTGTTTTGTTAGTACTTGCCAGAAAAAAATAATAATGAAAAATCGCACGTTTATCCACCCTTTTTTGCTGTTTTCATTAATACTAATAAAGCTATTACTCCACTATGGATTTTGATTACTTTCTCTAACAGACCAAAACAGAAATAATTTTTAACATGCCCAGCTTGTCCCAATTTGTAACATCTTGCATAGTTTTTCCCCTGTCTATACCAACACACTATCCACCATATTTCCAAGTGATGTCTTTGGCTTTGCCACATAAACTAGGACTATTTCATCCAAGCTCAGCCAAGATCCTTTGTGAAAACAGTAGTTGCATTGTGTGGGTGCAAATAGCAGCTCTGCCCTTCCAGGCCTTAGCCCAGGGCTATGTTAGGTTAATATCAAATTAAAAAACAGTGAACCCGACTACTATAGTCATTTGTTTTCCTACAACATTTTCTTTCCTTGCCCGAAGAGTCCAATGTTGTTGGGATCCATCATATTGTATCATTTGCCCATTTAGTCTAAGAATGGCATTCAAGTTGAATTAATAACACTTCCTCTGTCACTATTTCTGGCTTGTGGCTGGTTGCCTGCTCTCATAATCTAACTAGATGTCTGCAGCATAGCTTGGCTTTTTTCCATTTAATAATGACTCTACGAGAAGTTCCTTGTTAAACTTGGCTGATCTTAAAAAGTTAAGCAGGTTCTTAGGAAATCCTAGGGTCTTAACTAAAGTGAGAAGTTGAAAAAAGATTGCAGAAAAGTTGCAATCTTCTGATGAACAAACCAATCAAACAAAGAACAATCCTTTTCATATATTTGCCAGGGAAGATGCATGGACACATCCATAAAGTCATTGGGAATTGAGCTCAATTTGAAGATTACATTTTACTAAAAAAACTTCACCATACCAATTGAGAGAGCAGTAACTTACAACATATCTTCCCACATCTTAAGAGAAATCCAAGTCCTAGTTTTTCCTTTGCCCTAACATAGCAATCTTCCTTTTCTCTAAATCATTCTGCTTTTCCACCAATGATGTTCTTTATGTCTGTCTGATTACTTCTCTCTTCTTTCATTTGGATTGATGTCTCCTGTCATAGTCTGTTCTAATTACCTCAATGGGATCCTCTTGAATTTCTATAATTGCTAAATAGCACAGCCACTTCTATGTGGTTGGGAACCATAGGTGTTGATATTCAACACATCTTAAATGCCACAAGATGAGATAGGATGACCTATTATATTGGTGCTCTCACTATATACTACAGTAGGCTTCCATCTGGACCTACACAATTCTCAAACACATTGGGAATAAGGCAATTGTCCAATACATCTCAAGACTGTCATGTTGAAGAATGCTGCCTTCCAAGTACCACTTCAATTAGCCTTGGCTCTGTTATTCCAATCTGTTCAAACTCATTTTAAGAATATATTCCAACATGATTTGATTTCTCCAGTCTACAATATATACATCCCCGGGATACTTTGGATGGCTTTGAAACCCACAACTTTTAGAGACTCAATCATAATGCCATAGACTTTTGAATAACATGATCCTACTCATTCAACTAAATCTCAATTATTTACTTTGTTAATGGGACAAGAGCTGCAATGGATTTACATATAAAAAGATGAGAGATGAATCATTTGTATCTCTGGTGCTTGCCGGCAACACCTGTCACGTTTTATCCACAATAGCAGGAGAAAGGGCATGGCAAATCAACATAAACAACCCTGCTGTGTTATTTTCTAGAAACAAGCTAGCTTCTGGGAAACTCCTTCTTCCCACTCAAATCCCATACCTTTAACATTTCCTACAGTTGTCTGGATAGCAAGTTTCATCATTCTCTGACAGCATTATTGGGATGATAGGAACTGCAGTCCACAGTCCTCACTGCTGTCCCATAAAAATATTTTGAAAGGTTAAAAACCCACAGTGCAACCTCTTAACTAATTCAGACTTCTTGATCTAGCCTGATGCTCTCAAGATGTCTTAGATTTGCTTCTCCGCAGTTAAAATAGAATTTCAGGTGTTAATCCAGTGGTTGGGGGGAGGTTTCAGATTAAGGAAGTTTGACCTAGAGGATTGCTTGCCAGCCCTTTGAGGTGGATAAGAGGAGATTCCAGAATTGCCTTTTATTGTAGCAAGGTATACAATAAGAGACTACTAAAAGTCTGTCAGAGTTTCTCTGTCCTATGTAATCAAACAACAAAACAAAAATCAATTCTGAGTTTCTTTCTTATGCTTTCACAGTTCTTTACCTTTCCATTGCCAGATCCAGACTTGCCAATGTTTTGTGTTTTTTTTTTTAAATAGCTAAGAATCATTGTTACCTTGCTACTCAATGCAGTACAAGTGGGAAGAAAAGAAGAGTACATTCATGTTTATTTTGGTCAGGAACCAATTCTTTAAGTAGTTTTTTTTTCTGTCAAAAGAAAGTTATGCAAGAAAAGGGAGCAAAGAAGTAATAGCGATACGCACAACTGTCTATGCTAAGTTAACCTAATTAGTCATGCAGAATTATGTGAATTGACTGTACTTCCATGCCTTGTTTACCTTGTTCAGAATCCAAAGTGAAGCCCAGCTGAGGCATTCTCATGGGAGGGAGGGAGAGCTAGACATAGTGAATGTCCTACCTTCAGACCATTGTTAATTTTTTATTCAAGCCTTCACAGGTTATTGCTCATATATTACTATTCTCCATACTACTGAAGACTAGAAACTTGGATTTTCTTTTCAACTATACATATTCGGCATTGCCCAAATGGCAATTCCTTGCCAGTATAGCAGGTTTTCCTGTCTCACTAGATATAGAAAATGCTAGTCTAATGATCATCATGATGAGATTTAGAAGAAAATATATCCCATGGGAATCAGGAATTGACATCATCTTACATTAGCTAGCTCTCTTATTAGTAAGTAACCCACAACTGTTTTTCTGACATCAATCTCAACTTAATGACTTTGGGTAGGTTAGACTACAAATTACATAATTCATACTTAGTCTACTTATAGACCCTGTTGGCTTGCTCTGACAGGACTATAATCTAATATATCTGAAGGGTATTAGATTGGAGAAAGATATCCTCTAATTTTGAATATAAGAATCTCAAAATAAGCCCATGGCAAGTATAGCATCCACTTTAGGAAATAGAAGACCTGTGGTCCTCTTGCACATCACGTCCTATTACCTGCCCAGAGTACCTATGCTTGTTGTGCATGAAATTTCAGCTGAGCTCCACATGGCCAAGAGGCACATATCAAGCAACACATTTCATCTCCACATTATTTTTGATTCCCTCCCCACAATATATTTCTAGATTCTTAAGTTGATTAGCAAATACGTGTTTTGGAAACCCCTGGATCTCCTAGAAAGTTGTATATAGCCTCTTAATAAGGCCAGTAACGGCAAAGGTTTCTTGAATGACACATTGCCCATAATTATTGATCATTCCCTGCCATGAACAAGATGCAGTGTTGCTTGTATTCTGTCTCAAAGGCCTGGCTGAAGTCGTTCTAAGCCGAAAGGGCACTCTAGAACCCTTTCCTAGATCCTCTGTAAATGGGAAGAAAAGAAATATTGAAGTATTCTTGGAAGGGAGCATCTTCATCAGCATTCACTGTATTCTTCAAAAATGATTGGCCATCATAAATTTGGATCATGTTTTAGAAATGTTACATTTAAAGCTTTTCCTGGTCACTGAGTCAAAATTCTACCCACCCTTCCCTGAATCAGCAGAAAACTACATCAGCAAGAAATCTACTGTTCCCACTGCTGTCTCTTATCTAGCCTCTCTGTCCTCTGATCTCACTCACTCAAAGGTAATAGGCAAAACCTAACAAATTTCACATACCTGCAGGCTGCCATTGAACTATGCCAAGAATGAAAGTGTTACTTCTACCTTAGTACAGCTAAGGCTGACTTATGCTTGTCCATTCATGGACTGGAAATGAAATGAAGGCAATCTCAGGAGGGCATGGCAAAAAAGAGATGTGGTCTGGGCACATTTGTGCTATGATTAGTGGGTAAAGATTAGCAAGTGGGCAAAGGCTCTAAGGCAGAAAACATGAAATGGAGAATAGGTGGGAGTTTTTCAGAATAGCTATATTAGAACAAAGATGATATTTTGCTACCATATTTTTGATACATTCTGTTTATACAATAATGGCTATTTCAGTGGACACAACATATTCTGTGCAATAGAGATGAGATAAAAGGAACACTCTCCTTGCTCTAAGAATTTATAATATTGTATAAATATGGATCTATGCACATCTTCTAACAATAGGTTAAGCTAAATGGCACATTCCATTCATAGTGAATGACCAGAGAAGAGAGTCAACTCAATCAACTACATAAGAAAAAGAAATGTGCCCAACAAGCTTTGGAGGTAAAGGACAATGTTGAAAGAAGAAAGGAAAGGAATAAAGCTTTGCAAAGTATGTAAACAAATAGAAAAGATAAGCAGAAGGCTAGAGACAACTTTGAAATGAAAATAAAAAATCATACAATTGGAAAAGGTTTTAAGTTTATCTTGTCCAACTCTGTGTTCATGCAAGACTCAATAAGATTGTCTCAAGCGTATCTGGGAGCAACGTAAAGCCCACTATTTCAATTCCCTGACTATTCTTGAAGGGGAAAATGAAAAACAAAGACAACTATAGCAATTAGCAAGGAAACATCTAAAAAGCCAGATTGGACAAGAATGCCAGTATTTTATTGTAACTCAAATGGATATCTCGGTTCTAAGCCTAAACCATTCTTAACCATGCTCAGATGATGATTACTGTCCAGTCCATATCTTTTAATCTTAGCCTCATTATTAAAAAGATGACATGGGCAGAAGCACATGTTTTCCTGAATTAAATGAGAAAGACCCAAAATAGAGCTCGGAGAAGATCAAAGCAGAAGGCTACTCAGTCTGCAAAGGTTCCTAGCCCACCACTGGGACATGAATGCCTCTTTCAATCTACTACGGCCCAATGTTAAAAAAGAGTTTTTATTGCACCTCCCCACTTGGTTTGCGTGGATACAGATTTTATCCATCATGGCTTTATTTATAAGCCTGCCTTTAATTTCATCCTTTTAACAGTTTATTTTTGGCCAAATGCTGCTGCTAATGAGAAACATAAAGGGAGCATTCCATGGAACCAGAAGTAACAGTAAACAGGACCCCAAAGGATTTTCTAGTAGAAAAAATATGTCTCACTGTTGGTCCTTGTCTGCCATGTGAGAAACAGCCTGAATCCTGAGACAGGAGGGTTCTAGTGGCCCATCCGAAAGCAATTTTAGTAGGCTATGCAGAAATACCATGTTCCCTTTTTTATTATTATTATTCTGCACTAATCAGAGGAGAACAGAAACAAGTTCTGCTTTGTAATTAGACAGGCAGCAAATGAAGAAGGCAAGAAAAATCAATTTTCACCAACACAAAATGTTCATATGCTACAATTTTCACTCCACCCAATTTGGAAAATCTGTGCATCATTTTATTTCATTATTATTCTGACTAATAAGTCTAATGACCTCTATATATCTCAGCCTCATATCCCTTATTGTTACAACAGGAAGAGTCACCCCACCTTTCCCTACAGGACAACTGAAGATGCTCAGATGCATAACAAAGGGGACAAAAAGAGAATTGAAAATATAACTGAACTTGGGGAGCAATCCTCAAATTTTCCTTTAGGGGGTGCTCACTTAAAAGATCCAGACTATACCATCCAGTCTGGTTCCATTTTCCAACCAAAACTTTAACATTAATATGTTAATATATACAAAACAGCCCAACAGAGACATAATGGAGACTTTTTAGATCTGCATTTAATTGGCTGCTAGCATAGACATATTGGCCTCATTATTTTTGGAATCCTATACACCATCATATCTTTTATTGAGGTCCAGACATCTGGACCTGAAAATTGGTTCTGTTGCTAGGCAGGCATCTACAGAAGATTGCCAAGGAAACAGATTTGTTGCCTACTCAACAGGACAAATCCAGGCATATATGCTACTAGCCACCACATCAAGCAAGCTTATTGTGCAATCAATAGTATACATAAGTGTTACTTATATAAGCAACAAGGAGGTACTACATGCAGAAGAGGAGAAATCAGAGCAGCAAGATGACAATAAAGGATGGATAAATGGACAAGTTAATTATGTATGCAAGTCCTTCTCTTACATGAAGAATCACATGGAGCAATATTGATAGCAAGTCAAAAGTAAAAGGACGGCCGAAAAGGTCTGTGCCAAGACAGAACTACAGGAAAGTTTACTTTGTTTTTTTCTTATGCCTAGCAGAACCAAAGAAACAACCCAACAATAAAACCAGGACAATTCTTTTGCTATTTTAGCAATATATGTCAAGATGGCACCATGGTTTAATTGATCAATTCAAGGATTTGGATAGCTTTTGGAAGAGAGGAAATGTCCATATAATGGTCCAGACATCTGGAGAACAGGCCCAAAGCTGCCCCACCTAATCCACAGCCACCCACCACTACAACGCGCTTTTTCCGGCCAAAGCCGAGTGCTTTCCCATAAAAACGTACAGATGCTGGGCACTCTTTTCTTAGAGACAGTATGGGCTGCCACACCCCTTCTCCTTCCGCAAACATTCGCAAAGTAATCCCTTGCTGCCTGCTCCCTCAACTTTGAAAAAACTTTGTTCAGGTATTCAAGAGGGACGAGAAATGGTCCTAGGGAGCTAGGTGGGGGGAGGGAGGGAGGGAGAGGGAGAGGGAGAGAGAGAGAGATGCTTCGTCCTGTAATCACAAATTGCCTGTCTAATTGCCGGCATTTCTGAATACTCTCAGTGAGAGATGTGCCGGTGACTGAAAGCAGCCAAGGTTTCAACACCTTTTCAGCCCCAGTGCAAATCAGTATTCAGGGGAGATATCACTACACTGAATGGGAAGGGAATTTGAAGGGGGGGGAAAAAGGAAGGCAACAGGGTTGTCAAAGCTTATCAAACTGGTGTTCAGCCACATGAGCCGGTCTTCTGTCCAAACAAACTCCCACCCACCCACCCAACACCGCCACACATATCTACATATAATTATCCTTACCCCAACTTTGTCACTCTCACACATTCTCAGAGCCAGAGTTCCTGCCATTCATAAGGTAGCCACGGACGAACGTAGTCTCTGCAGTGTGTGTGTGTGTGTGTGTGTGTGTGTGTGTGTGTGTGTGTGTTTAGAGCCATCTCAGACATAAAGTTTTTCCTTCTCTCTCTCTCTCTCTCTCTCTCTCTCTCTCTCTCTCTCTCTTTCTTTCTTTCTTTCTTTCTCTCTCTCTCTCTCTCTCTCCCCTCCCTCCTCCCTCTCTTTCATTCAAGAAGACCTTCCCCCTTCCACAGGATCCCCACCGCGCCGCACTCAAGTAAAACTCCGAAGAGCCCTTGGAAACTCAAAAGAAAGCGGAGCAGCCCAGAAATCCAAGCGCCAAATCAGGGATCTGACCTCCCACCTCAGCTCAAGGCCCAGCCAGCTGCCCACTCACCTGTGCCCGGGCAGGCTACATACGGGGTGGGGTGGGGACCCCGAGAGAGACACCTGGAGCCCCGGGAACTTTCCACGTCCCGTCTCTCCCCGCTGCTCCTGCGCGAGTAGGAGCCTCCCTCGCGCTGAGAATCACTCTCTCTCTCTCTCTCTCTCTCTTTTTTTAACGTTCACTAAGAAATCATTATACTCGGCTATTCATAACCCCAGTAGATCATGTGACACAGCCCTGAAAATATACAGCACATTTTTTCAAAAACCACAGAATGACTTCAGGCGAAGACACGGAAAATATTTTCTCTCTTCTCCTCCTTCTCGCTGCCGCCGCGGCCGCCGCTGCCGCTCCCCCCCCTGCGCCCAGGCGTCTGTCAGATTGTCAGAAAGGGCTGCTCCCATGTCCCACAACCAGCGGCTTTCTCCACCAAGCCAGGATGTGCCCGGAGACTGCCCGTCACTCACAGAGACCCAAAGGCGGGCAAACGTCTCTCTGCGTGGACCAATATTTTTAGGTTTTGCCTAACGAAGCCCAAGCCGTTTGTATCAGCCCTTCGGTTAGTTAACTCTCTGCCCACCACCCTCTGACGGCTACCTTTCCACTACACACCACACTTTGTGAGTGCATTTGTGAGTCACAATTTTGTCAAGCGGCTTTGCCATGTCGGGGAAGTTCATCAGAGTCCCTCTGGTTTTCAATGTTGGGTGCCAGCAAGTCCTATTTCAAAAAGTGGCCAGTGGGACCAGAGCAAAAACTAAAATGTCATTACTTTTAAATAAACAGAGTTAAATACAATTGCTCCACTTCAGTAAATCCCCCCTTCTGTCATATTAGAAAGTAACCTGTGGTGCCAACTTTTGGAAGTCTTTGGGACTGGAGGAAAACATCACAGTTTTCAGACTGAAGCCTGGAGATCTGAGATGGCACATCTTTGCTCTAAGTAAAGGCCAGTAAGAGCAGAGAAATCTTCCCTGTAAATTGGCTTACCACCCTGCTCTTAACCTCTTCCTTCTCTACCCCCACCATTGCTTAGCCTTATGTAATTGGTAAAGTCCCAAGGAAGTTTCACAGGCTTAAAAGGAATCAGTGATCTCAGATAATAAGATTGACCCTGCCCAGAATAGTTCTTCAACCTGGTGCCCTCCAGACATTGGCACAGAATTCTGGGCACTGTAGCATTAACACTTTGGGAGGATCCTAAAAAGTCTCTTTTTGGTGACTTCTCCCGAACTTTGACAAATACAGTAAGTCGATACAGGTAGTCCTCAACGTATGACCACAATTGAGCCCAAAATTTCTGTTGCTAAGTGAGACATTTGTTAAGGGAGCGGTGCCCCGTTTTACAACTCCTCTTGCCACAGTTGTTAAGTGAATCACTGCAGTTGTTAAGTTAGTAACACGGTTGTTAAGTGAGTCTGGCTTCCCCATTGACTTTGCTTGTCAGAAGGTCAGAAAAGGTGATCACGTGACCCAGGGGACACTACCACCGTCATAAATACAAGTCAGTGGCCAAGCGTCTGAATTTTGATCACGGGGTTGCTACAACGGTTGTAAGTGTGAAAAAAGGTCACAAACATTTTCAGTGCGGTTATAACTTTGAACGATCACTAAATGAACTGTTGTAAATCGAGGACTACCTGTATGGAAATACTAGAGAACCACCTCATATTGACTCAGATCCCTGTAGCTCACTACTATCTGTATAAATGGGCAGCAGACTCCCCCAGTTTAAGACCAAAACTTTTCTAGTCCTGCCTGGAAATGCCAGGAGCTAAACTCCCACTGATTCCATAAGAATTTTCAAGACTGCCTTCTGGGATGGTGATTATATATATTGTATCCTCCACCGTGGACATGATTAAGTATTTACACTAACTAGATCACCTGCTAGCAGGCACTGGTGCCACTAAATCCTCATTTTTAGAGCATTTGAACCTATGCCATGCTTGTACCAACCACTGGCTCTGGGAAAGGATGGGCTGTGTGATTTGGCAACTTTGAATATGCTAGCTAAAGTACGGAAAGCTACCTCATTATGAAAACTACCCCATGGATCCGGGGGGGGGGGGGAAACACACATGATTATTTTCTTGAATTCCAAATCTTGAGATCTTGATGGGACAGACTGAAGGAGAATATGTGTAGGAAGAGATGCCTGTCATACCTACCCCACACACACATACACACCATTGCTAACTCATGTTTACCAGAAAGTAAGAAATGCACCTAGCAGCAAGGCAAGGGCATCGCTCTTTTTAACAATTGCATCTCCTCATTTCCATAGAGAGGGATGAAGAAATTCAGGTCTCCAAACCCTTGACTTGCTGTGTAGCAGAATACTCAGCCCCACAGTCGGGGTTAGGGGCCTGTGAGAGTCCAGCCCCTCTTTTGCTGAGCTCCAGGGTGGAACAGGGGAGGCAGCCGCCTCCAACCCAGTTTGATTGAGAGGCTTGAGCAGTCCTGTCTAAACTAGTTGCCCCCACCTCCGACAAATGCTGCAGGCTTATCAGGCAAGACGGCCTGTTCCAACAAGACAGCTCTCCTGTCCTGTTCGGGTTCCCCCCCCCTCCCCGCCGCCACTTGTCTGTTCTTTGTATTGCTGCTCACATTCTGGGAGTCTCTTCCCTCTTTTGTTTTCTACGGATTGTGATGCAGCTCTTGCATACAAGTAGTCCTCGGCTGACGACCACAATTGAGCGCCACGATTTCTGTTGTTAAGTGAGACATTGGTTAAGTGAGCTTTGCCCCATTTTACGACCTTTCTTGCCTCCGTTGTTAGGTGAATCACTGCAGTTGATAAGTTAGCAATCTGGTTGTCAAGTGAACATGGCTTCCCCATCGACTTTGCTTGTCAGAAGGTCGCAAAAGGGGATCACATGACCTTGGGACACAGCAATGGTCATAAATATGAACCAGGTGCTAAGCATCTACATTTTGATCACATGATGCTGCAAAGGTCGTAACTGTGAAAAACGGTCATAAGTCACTTTTTTCAGTGCTGTTGTAACTTTGAATGGTCACTAAATGAACTGTTGTAAGTCGACGACTACCTGTACTAGGTTGGCTACTGATGGATCTTTTCTCTGATCCAACAAGGGGAAGCTGAACCAGGACAGTCTATAACAGTGGTGGCGAACCTATGGCACGGGTGCCAGAGGCGGCACTCAGAGCCCTCTCTGTGGGCACGCGCGCTGTCACCCCAGTCCTAGGCCTTCAGCTGGGTTTTATAAAACCTTTTCGCTTTAGGCCTCCGTCGCCATGTACAAAAAAAAAGGTTCAATCAATCAGTCAATTTCAACTTCTCGCAGGAAAAAAAAGATCTTGCAAAGTTGGAATTGATTGATTGAACTTTTTAGTCCCACCCAGTTTGCTGTTACCACCGCAGCCACGCCCACCCAACGGGCCACACCCACCCAATGGGTCACGCCCACCCGGCACCCGACAATGCATAAGTGGGTTTTGGGTTGCAGTTTGGGCACTCGGTCTCTAAAAGGTTCGCCATCACTGGTCTATAATCCTCTGTTCTTATTCCCAATAGTGCCTCCTTTGAAGTGGGACCTCAGAGAGTCAGAATTCCTCTCTTCCCATGCCAGGTCCTATTCAATCACCAGCTGTACTTGCAGTTTACTTTTAATAGGCCACTTGTGCCATTAGTATTGGTGCCTTTTCTAGTTTGGCCCTCATAGAAAAGGGAAAAGATACTCTGAAAACCATGGAAAAAAGAAAAAAACATCTAAGACTTGTTCAGTCCCAAAAAGATTCATTTATGCTAGGATAACAATTAAAACTGCACTCATACTTTGTACTAAGGCATGATTCACACATCATGTGGAAAATAAGCCAAGATTACAGACAAAGTGATAATAGTTTTATTATTTATTCCTGCTGTTTTTTCCCTTCTTTTTCACAGGTCCTATCTCGTGCTTTTGTGGCTGGACTCCAGACTGATTTATGCCTTAATTGAAAAAAAAAACCAACCAACCAGGAATAAACCAGAGATTGCAAATGATCACATCCATATGTGCATATAATGCTAAATAAAAATGGTCATTAGTAAGTCAGCAACAAACCAGGATTTTTAGATTGTGATGTACCATCCATTCAAACTATAATTTATTTCCTGGTTCCATTCTTTCATCTACACATCACACTAACAGCCAAAACCAACAACCACAATTTGATTGAATGTAATATGTGAAGCCCAAAGTAACTACCCTACCCAGCTTCATAATTACAGTTCTCAAGAGCTACATCTTTCATAGTCTAGTCACTGGGGAATATTACTGCTGATGGGGACAAAATTCACAAGACCACTAAGGATAGCACTATATCCAGTTTGCCAACATTTAAAAATAACATCTGCCTGCCTTTCTAAACAAATATGTTACACCTGGGGATATCTAATGCCGTTATCAATACCATATCACTACAGATATAAACCACACTTCCTACAAACTACATCACACCATTCTCAGTGGTGGTTTAGAGTTAGGCTGCTTATTAATGGGGTAAGGAGTAGCTCAGCTCTGCCACTGAAGAAAGCAGGCTTTACGTGCAAAAGGTCCTAGGTTCACTTCTTCACTTTTCATTTAAAAGATAAATGACATTGAAAATAGCCCAACTAGTAACTGCTACTAGCCACTCAAGTATGCAATCTTGGCCAAAGGGCAATGGCTTAAAGAAATATCTCATATACCGTAAGGAATTTTTCATACTATTTTGGAGGGGGAAAAAATCTTGGGGTACTAGACAGCTCAATAATGGAAAGACTTTCAGAAATGATTGAGCCATCAGCATGTAGTCAGAGACTTCAACACCNGGGTCCCCCCCCCCCCCGCCGTCACTTGTCTGTTCTTTGTATTGCTGCTCACATTCTGGGAGTCTCTTCCCTCTTTTTTGTGATGCAGCTCTTGCATACAAGTAGTCCTCGGCTGACGACCACAATTGAGCGCCACGATTTCTGTTGTTAAGTGAGACATTGGTTAAGTGAGTTTTGCCCCGTTTTACGACCTTTCTTGCCTCCGTTGTTAGGTGAATCGCTGCAGTTGATAAGTTAGCAATCTGGTTGTTAAGTGAACATGGCTTCCCCATCGGCTTTGCTTGTCAGAAGGTCGCAAAAGGGGATCACATGACCTTGGGACACAGCAATGGTCATAAATATGAACCAGGTGCTAAGCATCTACATTTTGATCACATGATGCTGCAAAGGTCGTAACTGTGAAAAACGGTCATAAGTCACTTTTTTCAGTGCTGTTGTAACTTTGAACGGTCACTAAATGAACTGTTGTAAGTCGACGACTACCTGTACTAGGTTGGCTACTGATGGATCTTTTCTCTGATCCAACAAGGGGAAGCTGAACCAGGACAGTCTATAATCCTCTGTTCTTATTCCCAATAGTGCCTCCTTTGAAGTGGGACCTCAGAGAGTCAGAATTCCTCTCTTCCCATGCCAGGTCCTATTCAATCACCAGCTGTACTTGCAGTTTACTTTTAATAGGCCACTTGTGCCATTAGTATTGGTGCCTTTTCTAGTTTGGCCCTCATAGAAAAGGGCAAAGATACTCTGAAAACCATGAAAAAAAGAAAAAAAACATCTAAGACTTGTTCAATCCCAAAAAGATTCATTTATGCTAGGATAACAATTAAAACTGCACTCATACTTTGTACTAAGGCATGATTCACACATCATGTGGAAAATAAGCCAAGATTGCAGACAAAGTGATAATAGTTTTATTATTTATTCCTGCTGTGTTTTCCCTTCTTTTTCACAGGTCCTATCTCGTGCTTTTGTGGCTGGACTCCAGACTGATTTATGCCTTAATTGAAAAAAAAAACCAACCAACCAGGAATAAACCAGAGATTGCAAATGATCACATCCATATGTGCATATAATGCTAAATGAAAATGGTCATTAGTAAGTCAGCAACAAACCAGGATTTTTAGATTGTGATGTACCATCCATTCAAACTATAATTTATTTCCTGGTTCCATTCTTTCATCTACACATCACACTAACAGCCAAAACCAACAACCACAATTTGACTGAATGTAATATGTGAAGCCCAAAGTAACTACCCTACCCAGCTTCATAATTACAGTTCTCAAGAGCTACATCTTTCATAGTCTAGTCACTGGGGAATATTACTGCTGATGGGGACAAAATTCACAAGACCACTAAGGATAGCACTATATCCAGTTTGCCAACATTTAAAAATAACATCTGCCTGCCTTTCTAAACAAATATGTTACACCTGGGGATATCTAATGCCATTATCAATACCATATCACTACAGATATAAACCACACTTCCTACAAACTACATCACACCATTCTCAGTGGTGGTTTAGAGTTAGGCTGCTTATTAATGGGGTAAGGAGTAGCTCAGCTCTGCCACTGAAGAAAGCAGGCTTTACGTGCAAAAGGTCCTAGGTTCACTTCTTCACTTTTCATTTAAAAGATAAATGACATTGAAAATAGCCTAACTAGTAACTGCTACTAGCCACTCAAGTATGCAATCTTGGCCAAAGGGCAATGGCTTAAAGAAATATCTCATATACCGTAAGGAATTTTTCATACTATTTTGGAGGGGGAAAAAATCTTGGGGTACTAGACAGCTCAATAATGGAAAGACTTTCAGAAATGATTGAGCCATCAGCATGTAGTCAGAGACTTCAACACCGAGCACTGCCCTAGCAGAGGCTTATGAGGAAATGAGATGCAGTACATTTGGTGACCCTTTGCTCCCCACTGATCCTACCAAGCACCAAGGGAAAGAAGAATGTAGAATTAGATAAGCCTTTGATATGATCCAGTTAAGGCTTTCTTATGTTCTTATGACAAGCAAGGGCAAGACAGCTAAAAAGCATGGAGATCAATGTCAGTAAAGCAATCGTGTGAGTTCTGCCAAAATGGCAACCGGCAATTCACATCTCTGTTACTAAGCCATTGTGGAGGGAAGCATCCTTAACAATGAGCCAGCCAGCCTTTTCTTGAAGCACAAATGGTTATTGGCATCTTATTAAGATATGGGATGATATGAGAAAGTCCCAGAAGGAAGAATTGAATCTGGATGGTATGCTTTATACTTCCATTTGACTCCAACATGAGAGATTCAAATGACCCAGCCATGACCACACTGGGAACATGAAACTCTGGACTATGACAAGACTCCTTTGAGTTTGTGGAGTCCTTGTTGCTCTCTGAGCTTGGTTGTTTTCTTGAAGATGTTTTATTGCTTAACTAGGTAAAGTGCTAGAACCCGGGTGTCAAATTCGCCACATCACGTGACGTGTCATGACGTATCGCAACTTGTTTTGTATTGTCGGCAATGGGGTGGGTGCGGTTTTGGTATGATGAAACTGGCCCGTGGGCCAGCAGTTTGACACCCCTGTGCTAGAAGCTTCTAGTTTAGTAATGAAACACTGAGCTACAATTATTCTCCTCTATCCTTCAAGTTTTGTTCTAAAAAAAAAATTAGATTTAGCTTTAGCAAGCAATAGAGTGTTCCTTCTCTCTGTTACCTTCAGATGCCATGGAACGTTCTTCCTTTCCTTAGCTTAGAAAATGCACTGGAAAAGGTGCCACCTAATTTATTACTTCTGAAAGAAATATTTTATCCAATCCAAGCAGATCATCACCTTTCTATTGATTAGCTATACCCCAGAAACGCCTACATTTTGTCTTTGAATATTCAGTAGCAGTACTGAGATATCTAATAAAAGAAGAGAGTCTTTTCCATCATCGGAAGCTATTCTGAAGCACAGGTTATGTTAGTACACTTTTAGGTGCATGGAAATGAACATATAAGCATTTAGCATTTTCTGTACAGCAGTAGGCATACTATATACAGCTGTCAAGTGACAGTTGTATTATGTTGATGTTGGTATGCAAAACTCCACAGACATTACTGTACGCTTTGCACAATATATACAAATTCTTTATCTCTCCAACATTATTCCTCTGCATGGTTTTGTATTTGATTGCTAGGAACACATAAATGACCAGTGTATCTGATGAACATAGTTTTACAAAATTGATGTTATGTCATCAATTAAATTGTCCATCATACTAAACTAGAGGAGAACATGGTAAAGGAACGCCATTTATTTTTCTCTTTTGTCCTGGCAACTTGCACCCACAGGATATGCCACTAACCTTGATGTATTGTTGCTTACCCATCAACTTAAGCTGAATCTTGAACAATTTCTACCATTAAAACACACACACACATACGCAACAGCAAGCTTCTAGACCTTGTGAGTTCACCTGAAAAGGTGCCAGCAGCTTAATATACAACTTTTTTTTAATATCATACCCTTTTGATAAGAAGCACAGATGAGCATCCAACTTTTATCTCAACCCCCATTTCTGACTCAAGAGAAGCTGAATATTAAAAAATGCCATCTAAAATAGCTTCCAGCTAAGCAGAAATGTTCATCTGGTATCTCACATCTATACTTTACACTGCAGCACATAGCTGTCAGAAGGGCGAATAAAAATGTTTGTATATGTAGAAAATACACAGGATGCTTTAAAGCACCCACAAAATGGTATTTCAATACACGCTTGTCTAATTGCACGCTGGTATTGTACCTATAGAAAACAGCCTCTCTGGTGGTCCATTTAAGGATTAATTCTAAGCCTGGAATTTTATGTAGAATCCATCTCCTTGTCACATGTTAAGTACTTTCAAGTACAGACTTTAGATGCTCTGTGTATAAAAGCACTTTCTTCTGCAAAATAAAGAGGAGGAGAATATATGGAGTATCTTCTCACCCAGAAAGGGGGGAGGTGGAGTTAACCTATATTTCATGGGATCATAGAGGAGCCAACAATCAGAAAGGGAACAAATCTAATCACAGGAAGGATGGGCAATGTTTTCAGCCTTGAGGGCACTTTGCCTTGCCAGGTCAGATGCTGGGGACCACACACACACACACACACAC
Organism: Protobothrops mucrosquamatus; assembly: GCF_001527695.2. Lineage (NCBI taxonomy): Eukaryota > Metazoa > Chordata > Lepidosauria > Squamata > Viperidae > Protobothrops > Protobothrops mucrosquamatus. Next base: position 646,881 of record NW_015386858.1, on the reverse strand, counting down.
ACACACACACACTGAGAGGGAGGGAGAGAGAAGCACACATATATGCACACGTACAAACCTCTTTTGTATACCCACACACGGAGGAAAGATTGTCTACACGGCAGCCACCCACAGGATTAGACAATCCATATCAAAGTAGTGTGCCAAAGGCAAAAGGCAGGAGCAAACAAGGTATTGTACCTCTGCCAAGTACATGCAAACCTTTAAAAATTGCTGCTGACTCCTGAAGAAAACTAGGGCAGATGGATATATCTCTGGATCTTCTCTGCCTCCAAGTAACTGCCAATGTGGGGCTTACCTCCTCCAATTCTGCGGTCTTCATTTCAATAGGACATGAGCACTGAGACCCAAGTGAATTGCAATTAATTCATACATACCGTACATACATACATACATACATATATACATACACAGAGAGAGACACACACACACACACACAAACACAGACACACACACACATATACATGTATATATTCACACTTGTGGTTGTTTTAAGAGACATGATATGACAGCTTTGTACTCAGTGTTCCTCTCTTCTATTCCAGTTCACTTCACTGGTTGCAATTAGATATGCAGAAACAATAACATGACTGATGAAATGCCATCATGCTTTTCAGCACAACCTCAGATTTATCTTCACAGTAACATATACATTGGTCGCAGATGTTGCCCACACTGCAACTCACAGAATGTGTACAGAAGTAGTCTTCAACTTACGACAATTGGGACAAGAACCTCCATGCTAAACAAGGCGATTGTTATACTCAATTACAGATCCTTTTTGGCCTGGGTCATTAAGTAAATAACATGGTTGTTAAGTGAACCTGGCTTCCCCCTCCCCCCCCCATGACTTTGCTTGTCAGAAGCCAGCTGGGAAAGTTGCAAATGGCGATGATAAATACATGCCAGTTGCTGATGCCCAAATTTTGCCCATGAGACTATGAGGATGCAGAGACAGTTGCAAATGTGGAGGACTAGTTATAACTCACTTTTTTCAGCACTGTTGCAACTTCGAATGGTCACTAAACGAATGGTCAAGGACTACCTGTACAAGACCTTGTCCAGTCTGCTTCCATTTCTTCCCCTCCTGGAATAAAGAATATTTGCACTACGTCAGGCCAGAAAAGAGTAAAGAAAAGAGTCAAGGGGAGGAATAGATGATAAAAGTTATGTCTGGCTCTCTTGCCTCCTACTTGATTGATACCTAAATGCTTATTGTGTTGCAACCTGGCATTCTTCAAGATGTGAGCTACATTTGTTTAAATCCATTCCCTCTTACATCTGTGACTCTCATCTTCTTTTCATTTCTTCTCCTGCTATCAACATTTCGACATGCCATTTCGCAAAGCAGGAGCCTATTTTCCTTGCGTTGCTCAACAATTCTATCCTACAGGCATGTGTCTAAAAACAAGGAGGGGGGGGGAAATCTGAATTTTTTTCTTTCTTGCATGAAAAAGGAGTGTTATAAAGAGTCTCAAATTCCAGTTACAGTTATGAACTTTAGAGGAAAAAGCAAAGCTGATTGGTCTTTCAGTTTATTATTGTTAAGTACCAGTGAGTAACACAAATCTTTCAGTGATTAACACAGCATCTCATTTGACTTTACTTGCTCCAGACTAGGATCAACTTTCAGGTCCTCTGGCACCAAGCAGCTAGCCTAGCTCAGATTTACAGGCAGTGGCTGATAAGTAGACTTTTCCAATCAAGCACATCTCCAGTTATTTTGTATTACAACTTCCATCACCCGCAAGCATTATGTCAGTGCTGGCAGTGGATGAGGGCTGTAGTGTAAGGCCTCTTCGAGGCTTCTTCAATTTGGGGAAGAAAGATACAGAAATGCAAATGCAAAACAAAAGGTAAAGCACCTGGATCTGAAACAGCTACACTGGTAATTCCAGAACAGTTTGCCTTCAATCTGTTCAGTTGCCTGTCTCCTGGGACCGAGGGGCCAGCTTTTACTACAGAAGCTCAAAGATGCACTGAGAAGCCACTGAGAAGCCAAAGAGAAAAGGCACCATCCACTCAGCTTCAGGCCTGCCTGGTCTCTGCAGAGCTGGGCACCGCTCTTCAGCAAGAGGGATAAATCGTTGTGGGACACTGAGAGAGCTGGAGCTGCTGATGTTTTCGCAGTGGAAGCATGCCAGCAAAATCTTTAGGCACTGCACCCCTGATCCTCCCTCCTCCTTCAGCCAGCCAAGGGAAGTGTGGGGCCGGGTTGGGCTCAGCTGGCGTCACCGATGTCTAATCCATTCAAGATGGGAGGCACAGCACAAAAGCAGGACAAGCAGTCGCTCGGAGAGAATCACATCCAATCAAATACATGCTCAGCACATGCGTGGTATGGAATTACACCCAGAGAAGCACACACAAACACAACCCCGCAAAACATATTACCCCAATACATTACAAATAACTCTCTTTACAGTTTTCTTAGGGCCATGCGGAGATCTTCGCCTACAGAGTAAACAGCAGTACAAAGAGACAATACGTCAGAACTGCTTTTTTCAACCTAATGTCCAGCACAATCAATAAAAAGAAAATCTCATCATCCCTGACCGTTGATCATGTTGACTGAGACTGATGGGTGTCAATATTAAAACTGAGCACCAATGTGAAAAATTGCTGGGTTAGGCTACTGGGCTAGGTCTTGGGAGAGTTGAGTTTAGAGAGACACTAGGCTCAATTTTTCGAAAAGCAACAAATTATCTTATTTAATTTCTACCATTTCTATTGGGATGAATAGCATCAAGAGCATAGAAGCAAGGTCAATAAATAAGTTGGCAATCCTTAAAATAACAGCTCTTTGTATGTAACGTTACACCCAAACTGGGTAAATACTATCCACATCACCAGAAGCTTCTACTTTTAGAAGTTTACGAAGACACTGACCACACTCTCAGTCACCCAGAATATGGGAAAACCACACCAAAAGTGAACTTCGGAATAAAAACATGGATGGTTCAAATAGGGTGGGTGGGGAGGATAAGCAGAGCCAGACTTGATCCTTTGAAAGAGACACCAATTTGAGTCAGAAAAAGTGGACAAAATTTAAGCTTAGGGGAAAGTAGCTAAGTACCATTTACAAATACTTCTCGGGTATGGGTCTTGCTTTGGCATATAAATTTAATAAATATTCAATAAATTTCTCATTTGCACTAAAAATTACAATGTGGAAATTGGCATTAGGTTTCAGAAGAGCTTGGAGGCATGGCCTATATAAGCTTTTAAGGGCCACATGTAGCCCTTGAGTCTTCATTGCATAATTCAGTTGGGCAGCTCTTTAAAGCTTTCTCCCATCATTCTGTTCCCTGCCCCATGTTCACAAGTGCTCTTTAAAGCCACCTTCTCCTGTAGCCTTGGCCATGACCCTTTTGCTCCCACCGATACATTTTAGGCTCTTTGCTCTCCCCAGTGACTTTTCCATTTTGGCTCTTTAGATCAGAGACCAGAGACCAGAGATCTGCTCTCTTACACTTTCTAAAACACCCTCTCAACAACGACTTTGTTCTAATAGAGGGACTGAAATGAACAGGCAGCCACCCATGGTCACACCTGCAGCCCCCGCCCTTTCCCAGGGTGACCCCAGATGCCATTCTTCACATTGCTCACTTTTGAAAAATCCTTCAACAATGGGGCCCAGGCCAGACTGAGAAGCCACCCATCCCCACTAGGGGAGAAGGCAGCTCTCAAACAAGGCTCTCTACGGCAGTTGCTCTGCCTGAACTGAGCCCCACCTGAACAGTCCCCAAGTGAGTGTTCTTGGTGGGGCCAAGTAGTGCAACCAGAAGAGGAGAGAAAAGTTACACAACAAAGGACACAACCAGGAGGGACCCAGCGTGGGCATCAATTATCATACAATATATTGACAAGTATAAAAAACAAGTTAAATTATTCCGAAATTCAAGGAGGGCTGCAAGCCAGAATGCCACCGATTGTGAGAAGGAAACACATTGGCCAACTTTGCTTACTGTAATTGCTCTGGTTTAACACAATGTGTGAACCTCCCCACTAATGTTATATGAGAATTAATCCCTTATGGCTTCTCAAATAAAAGTTTTGTTGAACTTCTCAAAGTTTCTCTAAGCTTCTCAAACTTTAAAAGAAAACCTGGCCTTAGCATTCTGTACATAGAGAGAAGCAGGGATGTATAACTTTCAGATATCCTTTTTTAAAAATGCAGTATTCTTCGACTTAGATCCATAATTGAGCCTAAAATTTCTGTTGCTAAGCAAGACAGTCGCTAAGTGTCTACCCCATTTTACAACTTTTCTTGCCACATTTGTTGAGCGAATCACTGCAGCTGTTAAATTAGTAACCCAGTTGTTAAATGACTCTGGCTTCCCCATTGACATGGCTTGTCAGAAGATTGCATGATCAGACAACCCCGGTACACTGCAACCTGTCATAAATACATGCCAGTTGCCAAGCGTCCAAATTTTGGTCATGTGACCATGGGAACGCTGCGATGGTCATAAGTGTGAAAAATGGCCGTACACCACTTTTCCAGTGCCGTTATAGCTTTGAACAGTCACTAAGCGAATTGGTTTGTAAATCAAGAACTGACTATAGCTAGTTTCTTAACGATTCTCAAATCTTCTGAAATTGCCATTCCTGGAAGGAGGGAACTCTCTCCCCAACCGAAGGAAATGTTAAATAAAAGACTAAATGGATATGAGACTTCAGTCAGATTCCTAACTCAGTTCTTCCATTATCTCCACAAGTCAAGTCACCCCATTAAGCCATCCCCAAGCGTCTGCCTCTCCCACTAGGTTAGCGTACTAAAGATGGAAAAGCAAAATTCTGTTTTAACAATCAACTTTTATACATAGCCGCTATCCTTTAAATACACGTGTGGACCTTTGAGTTAGATACACAGCACATCTCTCCCCACATGCTGGGTAACCAAACATTCTTCCTCCAACACACACAGAGTCCCTGGTTCAATATGCTCACACCCTGCTCTGCTTGGCAGCATAAGCTATGCCAAGCTGGTGCTTCCCCCTCCCCCCCATCCCCTATTCTCACTTCCCACTCCACAATCACTGAGCAATATTTTCATTTTGTACTGATACAGGCAAGGTTCCCGTGGATGAAAAGCATCTCATCCTCTCAAGGAAAACAGAAGGAATCCAATATACTGACCATGCACAGCTTAATTTAAGCTAAAGCCCAGGTTCAGGTTTTTGTCTCTATCACCTGAACTCAAGTCCAAGAGGCATGAAATCAACGAGAAAGCATCCCCGAGAACATACAAAGTCCTTTTCTTTCATTAACAAGGGACCGTAGCTCATCTCCATGCATCTGACTGTGGTTCAAGGCTGCCAAGAAATATAATTTAGGGACTTTCACAATAAAATGCTTTGGGGCAACAGCATTGCTTTTAATAAAGGAAAACGTAATTTCATGTAGGCCTTGCTTTGTTCTATTCTGAGTATGTAGGGTCTTTTCTTAGAAACAATTCACCCCTACTTTTCTTCTCCGAAAAGGATGGAAAACAAGGGTTCAACTGACCCAGTACTTACCCCGTATTTATAATAATACAGCTACAAAAATAATTTGAACATGTGCAGGCTGCAATATCACTCCTACTGCATGGCAAGTGTATTCTTTATGTATATAGGATTGTAGAAAAAGCCTAATTCTATCAAAAGAGAGGGGGGAAAATAAAGGAAACGTAGAAGGAAGAAAACTTGTTGTTTTTTTTTAAATGAATTTGCTTTTTATGAAAATGAGCAGCCAAAGAGAAAATTACGTTAACAACTAGAACCAGTTCATTAAACCCCCCCCCCCCCACAAAACTTTAATTTCTTTCCTGAAGTTTTCCTTCTATTTGTTTCTATCTGTACAGGTCCAGAATGCTCCAACTGTGTTTAATCCCAACTAGGGAGTCATAGCATCATACTTGATTTTGCACAGAGCTACCAGAATACACATCTGGAAGAAGGAGGTTGAGAACAATAGTCTTCAAGGCCTAACAATCTCCTTAGGTTCTGTACCTTGCCATTTCTTTTTCAGCTGCTGCCTCTTTTTATAAAGGACAGATTGCTGTGGAGTCTGTGCAATCTCTTCTCCATTCCCTCCCTTCCGCCATTCTCTCTCTCTCTCCTCTTCTCGAGCAAAAGGTTAAGGGCAAGCAACCGCGATACAAAGGAAGCCCACATGAACCCACCAGGACAACGATGAACATCATGGACTGCTTTTCCACCAGGCAGCCGTGCCGGAGGGAATACGCTGCTTGAACAAAAAGGGCATTCATTGTTTACATCATCAGCCTGGCAGCAGGATGCCTGACAGGCATCTGATCCCTACCCAAATTCTCTTGACGTGCATAACGTGATTGAAGGAACCTCACAGCTCAGGTATTAGGGGCCCAAGAACCATCATGGTTATGAAGGCTTGATCTCTCACTCTCTCTGATCAGATGATTTTTCCACCACGCATAGCTCCATCTCACAAGCTTTTCTTTTGTTTTGTTTTTTAGACCTCTGATTCATGGATGCTAGAAGTGGCAAATCATGAGCATCTCTGAACTGTCTGGTAGTTAACAATAAATGTAAAAGAACATGAGAAAATCCATTCAGGAAAGAGCCAAAGAACTGTAGTTTATCACACAATAAGATACATGCCTTTCCTTCTTTTAAGAGGGCTGTCCTGATGTGGGGGACCACATTCAATATTGTCTCGGGCCAGTTTGCTGCCAAAAACTAGAGTATCTAGGACAGTGTTTGGCAACCTTAGCAACTGTAAGATGTCTGCACCTCAATTCCCAGAATTCCCCAGCCAGCATTCTGAGCAATGAAGTCCAGACATCTTACAGTTCCTAAGGTTGGGAAATAATCATCTAGGATAAATCCAGCTTCAGCTTATGGCAGTGGTGGTGAACCTATGGCACGGGTGCCAGAGGTGGCACTCAGAGCCCTCTCTGTGAGCACATGCACCATCGCCCCAGTCCTAGGCCTTCAGCTGGGTTTTATAAAACCTTTTCGCTTTAGACCTCCGCCGCCATGCACAAAAAAAAGGTTCAATCAATCAGTCAATTTCAACTTCTCGCGGGAAAAAAAAGATCTTGCAAAGGTGGAATTGATTGATTGAACTTTTTAGTCCCATCCAATCTGCCGTTACCACCGCAGCCACCCCTACCCAATGGGCCACACCCACCCAATGGACCACGCCCAGCCAATGGACCACAGCCACCCGGCACCCGATGATGCATAAGTGGGTTTTGGGTTGCAGTTTGGGCACTCGGTCTCTAAAAGGTTCGCCATCACTGGCTTATGGCCTTGATAAACTGTGCATGTTCTTTGACTCTCTCTCCCTGATACACCATTAAGACATGATCATCCTCATCCTCATTGTTAATTTATTATTATTTAAACTATGCTAGCTGATTCTCAATAACTTTGAGCAGCTCAAAGTTACACTGAGAGCTTATGCATTGGAGACAAATTCCTCGTGTGTCCAGTCATACTTGGCCAATAAGGAATTCTATTCTATTCTTCTATTCTCAAAACAATCTATAAAGAAATCAAAATAAAATCAATAAAATGTAAAAGTTAAAGATAAAAGATGGCAGGTGTGAAAGATCAGATGGAATGGAATGATGGATCTCATTCTCTGTCAAAAAAGGCCTGTGTGAAAAGACAGTTTTTCACAATCTCTCCTAAATTACAACAGAATGAGGGTGGTGAGAATCCAGATCTCAGGGGGAAACGTGTTCAGAGAGTAGGTGCTGCTACAGAGAAAGTGAACTTTGGGGGTCCTAATAGATGGTGCTGCTTCACTGAAAGAGCTAGGAGCATGCAAATGTTGCAGCATATAATTGACCAGGTAACAGAATGAACAGAGTTGGAGGGGACCTTGGTGGTCTTCTAGTCCAACCCCCTGCTCAAGCAGGAGACCCTATACCATTCCAGACAAGTAGTTTTCCAGTCTCTTCTTAAAGGCCTCCAGTGACGAAGCACCTACATCCTCTGAAGGCAAATTGTTAATTGTTAATTGTTCTCACTGTTAGGAAGTTTCTCCTTAATTCCAGGTTGCTTCTCTCTTTGATTGCTTATCCTGCTTTCTGGTGTTTTGGAAAATATATGATGTTAAGGGACACAAGTAGTCCCCTCAAGAAACAGGGCCCATGATATGTAGGGCCTTATAGCTACAGTAACAAGCAGCACTTTAATTCTATCCAGAAACAAACTTGTAACCTGTGCAGCACATTAAGTAGTTATCACATGGGCAGACAGAGATATGCCTCATTATTTCTTGCCCCATTATATTCTGGAGTATATATTCTGGAGTTTCTGCATGGTCATCAAAGGCAACCCCATATAGTGGGTACTGCAGTTATCAAGCTGCTCTGTGACTGTGTGTCTGAAGGGCCCCCCCAATCTTTCTCTAAAATACATTAAACCAAGCGTGCTTGGCTGCAATCCATGTAATTCCCAGCCAGTTCCTGCCAGTGGCCGTACTGGCTGAAATTCCAAGAGTCATATTCCAAACACATCTGGAAGGCACCAAATTGAGAAAGGCTGCAGCCAATCACGGTGCTCAGCCTCTTGGAGGGAGGGAGGGAGGGTGATTTTGTTAATGAGCCATTTATTCTAGTTTTCAGGAAAAAAACCATGATGAAAAGAATTCAATGGGCCACAAAAATGGCTGACAAGCTAAAGAAAATAGATGGTAAGAGATGCCAGGCAGTTCAATATGCCAAAGAGAAGATTCTATGCTGCTGTGTAAAAAGCATATGTAAAAAGCACTCTGTATATCATCCAAAAAGCAACAGGCTATATTATCTGGGCTAAGATCCATTAGATTAAAAAGTGGAGAAAAAGGAGGACCTACAATTGATTACACCAGTGAGGGAACATTGGGACAATGTTTTCACTTTCTCTTGCTTGCTCTTCTCTCTGCAACCCATAATTTATGGGAAGTTTGCACTCAGACTCTAACACCCCCCCCTTGACTGCAATTGCTTTGAGATTTTCCTCACTGACAAGAAAGCGCTCTCCACCAATCCTCAAGCCAGCAGAAATTATACTAACATAAAATCTGTTGCCCAACTAGCAGTCCCTATCCTGCCTCAGCAATGATGCTCTCCTTATTATGATGAAGAGGGTGCATTAAGAACAGGGATTGGTAGAATTCTCTGCCTTTGTCTCCCCCTTCCTCTCATTCCCACATGTTACCATGGAAGAAAAATATCCATTAATGGATACTGATAGGGTTCAAGAGGAAGCAATATTTGACAGTTAGCAAGATCAGTAGATTTAGCATTCCTTCAACATTCATCTGGTTTTGCAGAGGTGCTTTGTATAGGCACATTCAAAGGGGTCTGTAAACTGATACAGATAGTAGCTGGACTCCTTTGGGATGCTATTCCAAAATAACACTCAATCCATGTTCAAAAGGAGCTAAGCACAAATTAAGGGCTATTCCAAAACAGTCCTGAATCTGTGTTCACTCTGCTGAGACTTCTAGCTCAATGTTCAAAAGCAACATGAACATCTGGCAGAGATGAGCCATCTGTCTCTACTTCATCATTCAATTCAATCATGCCAGTCAGCTGCTATTAAGGCTCAACCTGTGCCTCGAAGCCTACTGTGAGGATGGCTTTGGCTAGTTACTGTCTTCAGTCCAACCTACCCCATAAAGCTATTGTGGGGAAATTAAGAGGTATATGGATGCAACGTCAAACTCCTAAAGGAAAGACATGATGGAAATCTAAGAAATAAACAAATAAATTGACCAGAAGGAGCTGGATTGGGCCCAAACTCAGGAGTTTTGCCACAATAATCTTGGCAAAACTGTGTCAAGATTTAAAGAATCACTGAAGTCTGTTGCTGGCAGGGCATATTTGTGCCACTGTTAGGGGCAAAGTGAAGAATGGCTGAAGGAGAAGGTTTAACTACCATTTGCCCACAAATAGGACAATTACAGAACATAAGAAGACCAGAATAACAGGAGATGCCAGGAACTGAACATCCAGACAGACTTTCTCCTGTCCAAGCACTTTAGTGAGAATAGCTGCATGCCCACACATACCACAACCTGGATCTTGTCATCACTCTGTGAGTAGCTTTCCTGTCAAAGAGTCGGGGTCTAGCTGCTACCCTTTCCAGCTGCAGGATCCAGCCTGGAGACTACCTGCTTACTCTCTCAGAAGTGGCAAGAAGCATCCCTGGTTATCTTTTGACACAGCAGGATCCTGCTTTACAGAGTCAATTTCAGAAAGGCTAGAAAACAAGAATCATTTGTTTCATTTCCCCCCCACACACACACACACTATACAGACACGTTCTCATATAGAAGTGTGTAAGTAATAATTTACTACCTTACTCACAAAATTCTTATTCTTCTAGAAGTGCAGACTCGGGAAGGTGATGTATGCCAACGGCCCCAATTATAACATATTCTGCTTCCTCTGGTGGAATCTATTCATTTACATGGGTACCATTATTCTCTCCATCTCTTCCATTGGATCCCTTTCATTTCCAAAATATTGACAGATTCACTCTTCTTTCATGTGGAGTTGCTATACTGAAGTTGCTTTCAGATAAGCCGTTGATCAAGCAGTCAACTGGTTCCCTTCCTAGAATTTTATGGAGAATTCAGACAACGATGCTCCTAGAGAAAGGCTCTTATTGCTACCAAACAAAAGACACTGCAGTTATCCTGCCTTTTTTCTCCATTGCGGTAATGGATTTTCAGGAGAAAGTATACCATATATGAGTTTCTTTTCAGTTAGAGCCCCAATGTAATCATGTTGATGTAAAAACTAGTGGTTTACAAACACTTCTCAATGTAAACTCACAGGATCAAAATTGTGGAAGATATGTAATATCTTGTTACATATGCCTTCAGGAATCATGGGTGCTCCATCACTGGAGGATTTTAAGAAGAGACTAGACCAGGGGTGTCAAACTCACAATGTCACATGATGTATTGCAACTTTTTTTCCATTGCCGCCAATGGAGTGGGCGCGATTTCACTATGATGCATCCGGCCTGTGGGCCGGCAGTTTGATACCCCTGGACTAGACAGTCACTTATCTGAAATGGTATAGGTCAGGGGTAGGCAACCTCGGCTCTTTTATGACTCATGGACTTCAACTCCCAGAATTCCTGAGTCAGCTCGAGCAGGGGGATGGACTAGAAGACCTCCAAGGTCCCTTCCAGCTCTATTCTATTCTAATATGTCAGTGAAAACTGTAAACATTTCTGCCTGGCATTTTGATTTATTTATCTAATTTATATAGCCATCCATCTAACAAGCAGGTGACCTTGGGAGGCACACAACAAAACTAAAACAATACACTGCTGTATGTTACATTCATCCTTTACAATAATTTCAACATCTACTACTTTGTTCCACTTTAGATATAGATTGAAAGTTATTTAAAAGCGATTAAATGATCAGCCTTGCCATCCCCCCCCAAAATTGATAAATGATAGCCAGGGAGGTGAGGGGGGCAACTCTCAGATACAGAATTCCCTTCCTAAAATACTGGGCACCTATTAACTCACTGCAGACATGGCCACTGGTTTTGAATCTATTTGACTGAAAATTTGAAAATGAGTTTTGAATCTGCTCTACATAGCCAGACAACAGTCAGTTCCTTGAAACTAACAACCAAGTACAGGATTTCATAGTAAAAACCATCAGGTGAAACACTCCATTGAAAAACATGAGGTACATATAGACTTCCGGTTTGCGTCACAGCAAAACGGAAGGCAGGAAGGCAGGGCTCTGCCTTTCACGTCCAATTTAGCCCTGCTGGGGGCCCTAAAAAGGGCCTAAAATTGCCCCAAAGAGGCGATGAAGAGGAGGGGTGCCTTGTTGATCACAGAAAGATAGCGGTCTTTCCATTTGATCCAAGGAAAGCCCTCCAAACTGGCAGGGGAAAGACCAGCTACATTCCTGTGGCTGGCCATTAGCTGCTGACAACCGAAGGGAAAAAAAAGCACTACTTAATACATTGTAAACAGCATATATGGAACTGGGTGAGAATATTGATCCTTTCTTTACTATTTTACAACTGAATTTCCTGGGAAAGGCTCCCAAGAAGCGGAAAACCTCTGAATGTAAATGGAAGCAGCATTTTAATTTTACGGGGGACAGAGATATACAATATTGAAGTGGAAGTAACATAAAGCTACAGTTTTGATAAATTTGAGAACTGAGATAACTGTTAAGATTTTCTCTTTGAAAAAAAGAAAAAAACATTGAGGAAAAATATAAGAAATCAATCCTTTGTTTTAAGAGTGGAAAATAGACTTTGAAAGACATCTAGTAATGGATTTGTGTATAGCACTATAATTTGCTTTGCTTGGTGATTCCTACCCTGGGAGAACAGCTGGCAATAAAGGAAAATATTTTGGCATACTTATCATTCTGACCTTCTTGGATTATAAACACCTACTGATCTTGGACTTTTAACTTCAAGAGCTAGTGAGAGAGAAAGAAAAATTTGACTTTGGACTATGCCAGGCTGGGAGAGACCTTTGAGCTGTTTTCAGAGAGGTTGAACATTTGGAACACTTTGAATATTGTGGATTACAGCCTTGCCTGACTGACAATTTTTTGGGATACTTGAGACAAGGGATTACTATAAAATATTGCTTTCAGAACTGAATCTATACTTTGGAATATATTGGATTATAAAAGATACATATAAAGTCCAGTAAACTAATCTCCAGGAATGATGCCTCAAGAAAAAACAAACACCTTTCAGAAAGAAATATATTCTATTCTACAACTAATCCACCAAACAATTGAATGCAAAGAAGATATAAAAAGAAATCATAATGAGACTAAAAACAATTTAGACAATATAAACGAGCAAATCTCCAAATTAAATCTACAACTAGAAAGCTCCCAGATAACAACCACAAAGTATGAACAAATTATCCAGAAATCAGAAGATGAAACAGAGGAAATGGATTTAGAGATGGAAGAGATAAAAGAACTGCAAGACTTTGCTATAACAACAAAAATGCAAAAGACCTTTTACCCCTTAAGTCTGCAAAATATATCTGATGGCAAAGGAAAAGATTTTTTAAAAGGGAATATAAAGCTGTTAAGGGAAATGTCACAGGAAATGTGACAGGAAATGAAAAGAGAAATGGAGGGAGAAAGGAACTGGGAATTGTTTAAGGAATATAATTCAATGGAATTCCCACCCCAAAAAACCCTACCCAAACTGTTTTCCTCATGCCAAGCAATTTTCACAAAAATAGAAGGAAAAATCCTGGGCGATCTAATTGCCCTGGCTTAGAAAGCAACTTGGCAAAGAAAGAAAGAGAGAGTCAGATTTAAAAAACAGAAGATTTGATCTTCTAGAGGGGGCATTATATGTTTAAATACTTATTAGAATAAGATTAAAAGAATGGAAGACTTTTAAATATAATTAGACTTTTACAATGAAAGATATGATTTAGAATTAAGATACTATTTTTGTCTTTTTTTGATATGGGAAATATGAAGATGAGAATTGATTTGAATAAAACTTTCAGCTATATAAATGTAATTAATATTGAGAAAATCATAATTAATAAGGATAGTTCAAATACTGATGGGAAATCAAACTTTAACAAGAGCACGAAAAACAGGATATTGATTAATGAATTGACATTATTGGTTTATGAATTTATATTATTGTTATTTGTACGATATTAGTAAAATATGATGAATATGCTTACATCTAACTTCGTATACATTAACAATACCAAAAATTGTAATGGTGTAATGAAGGGGAAATGGAAAAAATATGGAGAAGAAAGGAGGATCAGGGAAAAAATACTGGATTGTGTAGTATTGAGCAGATTTATATTGAAAAAGTCAGTGTTAAATATTTGAACCCAAACAACATGTTGTTTACTAAGCACTAAAGACTGTAATTTTTAAAAATTAATAAAACTTTTATTAAAAGAAAAAAGAAAAGAAAAAAATGAGATACTGACAGGCTTTTTTGTAGTCTGCACAGAGAAAATAGTCCCAAGCTATTCAGGCATTAAGAATAGAATGGACAGGACTTGTAAATCAGCCTGTGGATTGGATTCAGCCAAGAGGAACGTGTTCCTTAATCAGTCCTGCTTTAATGAGTGGTGCTAGTTCTCAACAGTCACAATGAAGGCTGCTCATTACAGTCATATGTCATAGTGACCGTAAAGGGAATCACCAGTTTTTGCATGTTTTTGCAAAAAGTGCCAGTTTGCAGCAAAACCATTATAAAATGTGACCACAAGAGACTGCAAAACGCAGCAAATCTGGCCATGTTGCCAAGTGCCTGAAGTTCAGTCATGTGACTATGGAAGGGGCCCGACTGTCAGAACTTTGAATCCAGATTATAAGTCCCTTAACTTCAAATGGTTGCAAGTGACTGGTCATAAGTTAAGGGCCACCTGTAGGATGTATGTTTAATGTCACTGAGCGCCCACTCTGTATCCCGCACTTCCATCAGTTCTTTTCCTCAAATATCAGAGCTAATATTTTCCTTTTTAAAAAAGGGGGGGGGGAGAACCTAAAGTGAAATCTAAGTTTCTCAAGAAGAAATCTGAAGTTTCCAAATGAGAGACTTTTTTCTACTGCTATGGAATCATGACTTGCATAGAATGGCGGCATAACTACAATCTTTCTCTTAGGCATCAGACAGCTCCTTGTATTTGCTAGCAAGAATTTCTTCTCTTACCACAGTTTTTTTTTATAAGTCTGTTTCCTCAAAAAGATTTGATGGCAATGGAACAATAGACAATAGAGGCTATCTTTTAGGGTCATTAAGTCTACTACAGAAACTAATCACTAGTGGGGATGGCTGGCTACTCTGCACCCTTCTAAGTACGCAATGATTGCTACATGCTTCAATCTGGTTTTCTTCTGAATACTGGTGGAATCTGGGAACTCAACATGCATCAGACAGAGCCCCAATAACCATTCTAAAGCTTAAGGCTCTTCACATCCATGTTTTATTTACATCCAAAAAGATAAACTTCACAGCTGACCTTTCAGGCACTGCTAGTAACTCATAACTCATTTTTAAAAAAAGATTCAAAGAAATTTTCTAGGCTGCTTCCAAGAAATTTTGGGACAGCCCAACAGTAAAAATAGTAAAACTTTCAAACAGCCAATACAGAGTTTCGCTCACAAGTGAAACATCCGTCTCTCCAAATGGTTCGCAAAGCCCTATGATTCACACAGAGGAATAGTTTCCCCAGCACACACAAACACAAACACACACACTCACATATTCCTTCAATGACCAGGTCACTTGTGATGAGGCTTCAACGGGGCTTGATTGAACTCAAGTTGACTATGACAACTTGTTGCAATTAACACTAAAAACTTGAAACCCTTCATAACACCTCATTCGCTTCTAGAGGAAGAAAAATGAATGAACAGTGCTGGCACTTCTGCAGATGGAGTTATCACTCTGCTCTGAAAACAATCTGGGGCTTTTCTCCTCTACATTATCCCTCACAGTATACTGTAAGGACCGTGTCTCTTAACTAACATGTTTTATCTTGTCCCTGATGAGAAAAAGCACATTTCTCCATTTCTGTAAAATCTTGGAATCTTAATAATACTACTCAGTTGTTTAAAATGTTCACTTTCTAAATTTCCATTTTCACCAGTGGAATGAAAAGAAGAAATAGATGAAGGTCAGCAAAGCAACCTTTTTTTTTCTCTCCGTGAGGCTCTACCCATATAAAACAAATATTATTTTTAATATATTACTGTCTGCCTTTGACAAGATTGTGGCCCATCTCATTTGGCCAGGATCTGGGTCCACGTCCTGGAACTCAGGATTTCCTCTGAAGAAAGCTTTTTCCTTCCAGCAAAGCTCAGCTCTCCACTGCAAGGCAAGAGTTTCTTTCCTTTACATAGGAATACTAGTTGCGTGGTAGTTATGGGGTCTCAGAAATAAGGTGAGCACTAAGAGGGAATTGGCCAAGAGCTTTTTAAAGAATGGCAGGGGAAGGGGGAATAGTCATCTGCAGAAGCTGGTTTCCAGAGACAGCTCCCTCTTCAGCTCTAAATGGCAGGCGACCGGGTGGGTGGAGCCAGACACATTTGTAAGAGGACATATTTTTCTGATGAGGCCAGATTACTTCACTGCCTGGCAGCAAGGCCCAAAATACCCACCACTCACTCCCTGTTGAATGAATTTGAAGGAGAAATTCATTTCTTCTGTGAAACCAAAGAGTGGGTTAGATCTGGGGGCAGATGGGAAGGCAAAGATATTAGGTTTTGAAAAGGGAAAGTTTGAGCAGGCAAAATGGGGGACCTGTTGGATTTGCCAAGATGCAACCTAGAGATTTCACAGTAAAACAGGAGACTTGGCACTACCCCTTCATACCTTCCCTTCTTATCTTTGTATTTTTTTCCTCCAAGTCAATAATCAATTTCGTCCATTGCTTGTTGTACAATACTGTAGGGCTTCTGAATGCGCTATGCATAAGGTGGCAAGATAGCAAGCAATGATACTATGGTTTGCTTTAATCATGGTCTGTTGAACAAGCTATTATGGTTGTATCAAGACAACATATGAAACCATGAGGTTTCATGTTTTGCAAATGGCAGTCACTAGACATGATGCTTCTGTGTCCTGGTTGCAATCCACGTGTCAACCTTTATGGTTGGGGGCCTCCTGGGTGTCATATTTTTAATTTTTCCCAAGTCCTGAGGGCCGCAGTTGGCATGGTAAGTAGTAATTTCTGTCATGTGAGCAAAACTGGAAACTTCAATCTTTTTAGTGGGGGAGAGATTAAAGAACCAAATAAATATTCTTAGCCCTGCCATTTAATTTAGCAGGAAAAACAAAAACAGGAAGTCTCCCCGCTGAAAATTAGTGGGTTTGCCACCCAATGTCAGGAATATAATGTGGTGTTCAGCATGCAATTCTTGGATTGTGAGTTTCCCAAGACAGGTGGCTCTGCTACTATACTACAGGAAGTATACAACAAAATTGTCCATTTTTTATGCAGCCCACAGTGGGTATATTTTAATCCTAACTCAGAGGCTCAGCAAATAGTGTTGAGAGTAAGAGAGGCCCATTGCTTCTTTGGCCTGCTTATAGCTTCCTGGAGGCACACTGCTGATAGTTGTGAGAAACTGCTAACTGGTCTAGATATGTTTGATTTGATTCAACCAGGCTTGTCTTATTTTATGAGAATACTACATGTTGAAGCATTCCTGAAAGATAAAAATGTGCAAACTGGTAGGTAGGTTGAAGGCCTAGACCAGTGATGGCGAACCTTTTAGACACTGACTGCCCAAAAACTGGCCCACCAATGCCCCAATCCTGCCCCGCCCCCTGCCCAGCCGCAGGGCCACCTACCGCCTCCATGGCCCGCCGCAGCAGATCACCCAGGCAGCCCTGCAGCGCCATGTTGGCCACACCCTCCGCCTGCACTCCTCAGCATCATCTGCACGCGACAGTGCGCAAGGGCGGAGTCTTGTCCCTGCTGCCCGGCTGCCATGTCCTCGGCTGCGCTGCTCCGCGCGGGCCACGCCCGGGGGCGACTCTTCTCTGGGGGGGCTGCTGGTGAGGAGAGGGCCATGGGGAGAGGCGGGACTGGGGCAACAGCATGTATGCCCACAGACAAGGCTCTGAGTGCCATCTCTGGCACACGTGCCATAGGTTCGCCACCACTGGCCTAGACAAATAGAATCTGATCCAAAGCTCAGTGTTATTTATGAAATATGTGTAAGTAATCACTAGAATCAGGATCACCATGCAAAATATGAGCAGTTTTTTTGTCAAACTGTATTCCAATTCTAATCTGATTCTATATTTTCTTACTGTGAATTATTGAATGAGGGCTCAGGGATACTTTACAGATATAAAAAGGTATGAAATGCCAAGCCACCCAGATAATGCACAATTAAGGAACATTTCCCCTTTCCATGAAATATATTTCCTCTTATAGCAATTTTTCAGGGGGCAATGGATAGGGTGGAAAAGGATCTACTCAACTCTCCTACCATCAATCTGAATTAGCTTTGCAACATTATACAGGTAGTCCTCGACTTACGATCACAACTGAGCCCAGAATTTATGTTGCTAAGCGAGAAATTCATTGAGTTTTGACTCATTTTTATGACTTTTCTTGCCACATTTGTTAAGCGAATCACTGCAGTTATTAAATTGGTAACACGGTTGTTAAGTGAGTCTGCCTTTCCCATTGACTTTGCTTGTCAGAAGGTCGCAAAAGATGATCACATGATTCTGGGACACTGCAACCATCATAAATATGAACTAGTTGCCAAGCCTCTAAGTTAAATCACGTGACCATGGGGATGCTGCAGCGGTCATAAGTGTGAACAATGGTTGTAAGTCACTTTTTTCAGTGCCATTGTAACTTCAAACAGTCACTAAATGAACTGTTGTAAGTGAGGACTACCTCTAGTAAAATCTCAGATGGTATAATATCACAAAATAAATCAATTAAACACCAGAATGGAAAATATTACTTTCCTTCTGACTTGGCTTTGTGACCTCACCAAATAGCTAGTTCTGTAACATTAGGACATCTTCACATCTACAGCAAGACCCCTTGGATTGGATGGAATTGCGGTTATATGGTAGAAGAACGGAAGAGCAGAATTACCTGGGGCAAGAGATGAGAAGGGATCTGTGAATTAAAATTAACAAAGGCATAAAATTTTGGGCAGGGCAGGGATCACCACCCACACATGTGAACACCCCTTCAAAGTTCATACAACGAACAGTCACTGGGAGAATATTTTTTAACCACACTACCCCAGACACACTCCTGCTCCTGTTGCGAAGATTACCTTCACCTGCCAACTAGTTTAAACATGTGTCTGCCTGCCTGTATGAACAATTTAACATGTCTGGGTTGCTACATATTGAAAAGAATCTCTCTCCTACCACATGGCTTGTACACAGTTCAGAGAGGAGGCCCGTGGATGAGTCAGGAAACAAAGCTTGTGGTGTTGGTGCCCTGATCAGGGAAACATCTGTCCACATCTGCTGTGCAGATACTCCAAGAGAACACTGCATCTTGGATGCAGGTGTTACAGCCCATGCAGCTTGCCGGGACATTATGCACCCCCAAGACTCACAAGAAAGCCCCCCCCCCAAACACTTTTTTTTTATTAAACGTGGACTTTTTTTTTTTTTTTTTTTACAAAAGCTTGTCCTTTATTTCTGAATCAAGTCTTCTTAAGGAGGGAGGAAAAAGGAAAGCTCACTTTCTCTGGATTTTTGCTTCTCAGAAGGCAATTTTGCTCTGGCTGGTAAACTGCTGGGAGAGGCTCCTAATTATAAACAGGTTTAACTGGCAAGAGCTAACTCAGCACAGCCCAGGGTGTGGTTGCAAGGAACAAGCTGCAAAATGAAGCATTTACCCAAAAAAGAAAGAAAGATGAAATTGCAAGTGAGCAGGGAAGGGAGGGGGGGAGAGAGAGTAGTGGGGAAGAAAAACATTGCAGCCTTGAAACTTAGCTTTTCAACTCTTTCTTTTTGTAGCTTCAGCTGTAAGAGAAAACAGACACACACTCTCCTTATTAAAAACCTGGCAGTGGATTTCCCAGGGGGGAAGACTTTCCACAAGTGAATTGCATAGGAATGTGGTTTAAAAAAAAAAAAAGTCTGCCAAACTGTGGATCCTGGCAAGAGAAAAACAGCAGTAGCCACCAAAGAGACTGGAGAGAAGTTTGGCTTTGAAGCCCCATCTGAATCCAGCCTGAATAGTTCATTGTGAAACCACTACAGTATATAGTGTGTGCCTGGCAATGCGTTTTGCAGATCAGACCTCAGCTATGGCACACATGGCTCTGGAAAAGGTTGCAGGACTGGAGTTTGAGGAAAATCAATAACAGAGGCAGAGTTGTTGGGCAGCCAAACACCTACCTGGGGTCCAGAACTGCCAAGAGCATCTTGGGCAGCCTGACATATCAACCCAAGTTTTGCATTCCTGTTAAAAATAAGAGTAGTTGCACTCATAAAGGAAGACAACAGCATTCCTATGCGTTCAGCCAATGGCTTTAGGTGGCCTTTCTGCAAAGTAAACCTTCACAAAAGAGACATTAATTCTGAATTGCTCAATCCGCTTGGTTCTTCCCCTTCTTGCAGCTGAACTCAATAACAAGGTACCCCAGCACTCCAATGTTCTCTCCCAAGCCACCCCAGAAATTTTCCTGCTTAAAGTAACAGACTTCCGCCTTAATAAGAGAGGATAGAAAATATCTGGTGCTTTGTCCCCTTTTCTAAACAGCAGATCTCTTTCTGGAAAGAGGATTCCCCCTGCCTTTCCTCTTATTATAGGCTAAGATCCAGTTCAACATTTGGCCTCTCGGTTGGTATCCTGATCCCCATTTTCACATACTGAACCCTAGGAAGTTTAGCTATACGATACATAAACTCATCCATGACTTCCAATTCACTTGGTTGCATTGCCTTCCCCAGAACCCTCAACACAAGCGCAACAACCCATTGCAGCACTGACCAGAAAAGACTTAACTAAGTGTACAGCTAAGAAATCCAGGAAGGGAGGGAGAGAGAGAGAAATATTTCCAAATGCCTAAAGATTTCTTTTCAAGTTTCAAAGTTTTCCTATATGAAAATACCACCATTCCCTTCCCAAAAATGAGGAATAAAGGAAGGCAACAGAGGGCAAAGGCAGATTTAGGCAAAGGTGAACTGTATTACCTAGAATCATAGAATCATAGGACTGAAAGGGACCTTGAAGGTCTTCTAGTCCAACCCTCTGCTTAAGGCAGGATTCCTTATATCATCCCGAACAAATGGTTGTCCAATCTTTTCTTGAAAATCTCCAGTGATGGAGCACCCACAACTCCAGGAGGCAAGCTGTTTCATTGATTAATTTTTCTTACTGTCAGGAAGTACTCCTTATTTCCAGGTTGAATCTCCCTCTGATGAGCTTCCACCCATTACTTCTTGTCCTGTCCTCAGGTGCTTTGGAGTATAGATCAATATCCTCTTCCCCGTGACAGTCCTTCAAATATTGAAAGACAGCTATCTGGTCTCCCCTAAGCCCTCTCTTCATTAGGCTAGTCCAGGGGTAGGCAACCTTGGCTCTTTTATGACTCGTGGACTTCAACTTCAGCTTGGCTGGCTCAGGAATTCTGGGAGTTGAAGTCCACGAGTCATAAAAGAGCCAAGGTTGCCTACCCCTGGGCTAGTCCATGGGTATCAAACTCGATCACATCACGTGATGTATCATGATGTATCACAACATTTTTTGCCTTTGCAGAGCTGGGGAGGGGGCATGGCCTGCGCATGACGCATCCGGCCCATGGGCCACCAGTTTGACACCCCTGGGCTAGACTCACAAGAGTTTTGCTGTTTTCAGCATGAAGGTGTAGGAGAAGGAGTGGAAGAACCTGGGAAAGGAGTTAAAAGAGGGTTCAGACTAGAATCCTTAGGTAGTCATAAGTGAACTAAATCCAACCTCCCTTGAATTCTGTTGTGCCTTATCTAACTCCGAGCAGTTGCTAACTGTGAGTCCAAAGAACCTAGCAATAAATCAGTTTAATTGACTACTAGGCTAAAATGAATAAAGACTAAAATATGACCAAGGCAAATGCAGCAGCCTGATTTGAACATCTTTCCCACCAGCAGGTGACATCACAAAAGAGAAGGATGACAGGATGGAAAGGGAGGGGCTGTTCTCACCCACCAGGGAGGGCAGCATAATTCACCATCGAGCTGCTTAAAAACATTGCCAGACCAGGATAGAGATGACAATCTGAACAACCAAATTTATGGCAAGCAGTGTTTCTTTGACAACAGAAGGAAGGGTGGGAGCACTTGAACCCTGGAGTGGGGAAGTGGCCTTTGTGCACATGGCTATATTTGTCAAGTTCATCGGGGACACAGATATGCTTACAGAATGTTCTCCTCTGCTTTCTTGAAGGAGAGTCAGTCCTCTGTTACAGCCAAAATAACAGAATTGAAAAGGAACCTTGGAGGTCTTCTAGTCCAACCCCCTGCTCAGTCAGGAAACCCTATACCTATACCATTTTAGACAAATGGTTGTCCAATCTCAGTGTGGTCAGTATCAATGCCAGTGTGGTCCAAAGTTAGCAGCGCCCACTCTCAAAATGCCAGACCTCCTTGCCCAAATGCAATCCACATGGTAAATGCCTTTTCAGCTGCCAAGTCTCTCACCCTGATTGGGAAATCTGAGAAACACAATCACAGTGCATCTGGTGAACATCAGATTGGAAAAACTAGTGTCATGGATTTATTACATTGGAATATAATTGTTTGTGAATACAGTCATAATTATGATTAGCCCCTCTGCCTTTAGTTAATTCCTAAAATGAGTGTCTGAGCATTCATATCTTTGAACTACTAGCTGTGGTTGACATATAAAACATAACCCTAATTCATACTTTTGAGGTTTCTGTGAGTCCAAAGAACCTAGAAGACATGAAAATAGGCTTCTGAGTGAAAAGCTAACAGAAATCAATGCCAAGCTGGCTGGGAATTATGGGAGTTGAAGTACAGCCCATCTGGAGGTCTCCAGGTTGCAAAAGGCAGCTGTCTAATAAACAAAACTGTGTCTCACATCATGGCAAACAAGCAGAACACAAGGCTTCGGATTCCACTGGAACTGAGTTGTTTTCCAATGAATCAATCCCTGTTGGATAATTTGTTCCGCATCCCTATCAGCACAGACTTGAAATCCCATGTGATTTTAATGGAAAATGTCCCAGTAAGTTCTTAGAAATGACAGGTTTGGGGCCTGGCCGTGTGCACAAACAGCCAGTCCCATAAGGCTGAGTGTGACTAAACCCAAAAGAGTGTACAAAGGCTCTCAGATCCTTATCCAAATTTTGATCACTTGGGTGGGTTCAAAGGTGCCCCCAACTCCTCATTCCAAGTTTCCTTACCCGAATTTGCCTTCCTAGTGGAAATACATGATGAACCTTTGAAAAATGTGGCCGTGAACACATTTCCCTAGCAAGTATTTTGCCCCGCCCAGCTGGCTTGAGTCCATGCCTCCTCCTCCCCAACACTGGGCCCTGCCAAAAAATGCCATATTCTACAAAAAAAACAAAAATATACCCTCCAGCATGTGTCATAGCTAAAAAAAAAAAAAAATAGGAACTCCTCCGTAAAAAAAAAAAATCTCTGAGAAAATAGCTCCTCACAGTGGGGTGAGGAACGAGTGGTGTGAAAGCAAGTCAGTTCCACTAGGCTTTGTGGCTGGCATGTTCTCTTAAAGGTTGTTGTAAACAGAGAAGTATCATCTTTTCAGATTTAAAATAGGTTATTTTTGCCAGTGTTTTTAGAGGTTTATCATCAACTTAAAAACAGGGTTCCAGAGCAGGAAATAGGTAGAATTTGAGAGAGAAAAACAGCCATTACCTCTTCCCCCACTTGTGTCAAATTATAAGAAAACCTTACCTAATTTGCTACCATTCGGAAAATATGCTGGGTTTTCCTTCCAGAATTTCCCAGAGAAATGGAACCTCTGCTTCCTTCCTTTGGCTTGGGTTGTTCCATTCAGACATACATTCCTGCCTTCCACCCATTTCTCGTGATGCTACCTGAAAGAGATCGTTTCAGCCTCTTCTCTGCCCTTATGGCATCTACCTTTGAAGATGTAGCCTTTGCTTAAGAGATCCCTGGGACATCAGCAGACTTTGTGACATCACCTTATTTGTGACATCACTTCATCTTATTGCAAATTGATTTACATATTCACAACCCTCCACATTAATGAATGGGTGATGAGTGGAATGTTTAACAGGATTGAAGCAAGGGACAGAGTCAATGTAAGCTATGTTGACTGGAATAGATGGAAGATATAACCTAGAACAGGGGTAGGCAACCTTGGCTCTTTCATGACTCGTGGACTTCAACTCCTGGAATTCCTGAACCAGCACAGCCTAGGACAGGGATAGGCAACCTTGGCTCTTTTATGACTCGTGGACTTCAACTCCCAGAATTCCTGAGCCAGCATGGCTGGCTCAGGAATTCTGGGAGTTGAAGTCCACGAGTCATAAAAGAGCCAAAATTGCCTACCCCTGGCCTAGAACATCTGAACAGCATCAGGTTAAAGAAAGCTGAGAAAGGCATATATATAATCTTCAACTTACAATCACAATAGAGCCTAGAATTTTGATCATAAGTCATTGCAGTTATAAGATGAGGCACTATGTGACTGGACTCAATTTTACAACCATTTTACGGCAGTCATGAAGTGAGTATAAATCTTAAGTTATCATAAGTAATTAAGAAAACCACATGGTTGTTAAATGAACCATTAAGCAAATCCAGCATGCCAACTTTTTCTGTTAGAAAACATTTAAAAAGTCACAAATCATGATGCCATGATCATAGGACAGTGGAACTGGTTGTAAATGCGAGCTGGTTGCTAAGCATCTAAAATGCGATTGCTTGACTGTAGAGGGGGGTTGTGAAAGTCATAACTTAGATGACTGGTTGAAAGTAACTGGAGGGGTGGGGACGTGCAGGATAAAAAAAAAAACCTCAATTTTTTACATTATCTATAATTATTACAAACCAGTAACTACATCACTTTAAATCTTTAAACTAAATTCTAAATTTCATTTTTTTTTCTATTTCAGGCATAAAAACCAGAAGCAATATCCCAATAGAAACAAGACCATATTCTCCTTGCTTAAAACAGTTTATATCGCCATCTTAACCAAATTCATTTTTCCCTGTTGTGGGAAATAATACACTGTATATTTCTATTTACACTTACCAATCTTTCTAAACTGTCATCATCTATATTAACAAACATCACTATAGTCTTTCAAATTCTTTAACCTTAAAGGGAAAACTCTTATTTTAAGACTTTAATCATTTTTTAAAAAAATTCGCCTTATACTTAAAATCAATTAATTCTAATGCAACTTTTTAAACTTCCTTTTAACATATATACTTTCACATTCACTTTCAATAATGTTTTGCAAACTTTAGAAATTACTCAAGCATGATATATAAAAAAACAAAGAAATCCAAAACCTCATTTTTCCCCTGTTCTTCTTGAACATAAATGCTTTCCAAATTTAATTTTAAAAATATTTTGCAAATTTTAACAGTAACCTATTCATCCCATTTTCAAATCCATTTTATAAGCACAAAACAACACATTGGAACATTGTTTTAATTACATATAACAAATCAACAATCTATCCTAACTCCAATTAACATTAAATTTAAGTCACTCTGTCCAGCTTATCCTCATAAAATAAATTATTTTTCTTCTTCAGAATGTCTATTAACTAAGAATAAACAATGCTTTTTCTCAAGAGATTCTCCGGTGTGACTTTTAAAACAAATATGTCAACATTGTCAATTTCCATTTCAATTTTGAAGTGAAGATCCCAAAAGTTATAAGTAGCTTTTTGAAGTCTTTCATAACTTCAAGCAGTCATTAAGTGACAAGTCATACATCAAACCTGCTTTCTAACCATATCTATTCAATGTTCCACATATCATCCCACCTTGGAAGACAAAAAATGCACACAAGGCTCACCTCTCCTATCTGACTGTATTATTTGCAGATCATTCTGTGAAGAAATGTCTAGATAACTACCGTCCAAAGGATTATTTATCAACAAAGAAAAGATTCTAATGTACATTCAGCTTCTAGATCTATTGCATCTTTTATGAGCATATAGGGTTTCAAGGAAAAGTGCCTCTGCTGATTAAGTTATGGCTTCTTTGGCTTTGCTAAGAAAATGTCCTATCCTTATAAATATCTCTCTGTAAGAAATCCTAAAAACGTATATTCTATATATGTATCTGTCTATATCTGACCTGCCACAATTGCTTTTATTTGTAACATTTAAAGTTCAGATCAAATCAATTTTATTTCAGGATTTGAACATCAAAAGCATAACCGTGGTGGTGCAGTGGTTAGAATGCAATATTGCAGGCTAACTCTGCATTTTGCTGTCAGGAGTTCGAGTTGACTCAGCCTTCCATCCTTCCAAGGTTGCTAAAATGAGGACCCAGATCATTGAGGACAATAAGCTGACTCTGTAAACTGCTTAGAGAGGGCTATAAAGCATTATGAAGTGGTCCATTATGAAGTAGTTAAAAACTACAAAATATCACAAAACTATCTGTGAAAGCTTAAAAATGGCCTTTACTAAAAACTTCACAAAGAATAAGTATATTAAATTATAATGTATATATAGAGAGAGAATGTGCACAATTGCATTAGAAGGAGACTGAAAGGAATGCACTTAGCTGCTCAATATCTAATGTAAGAACTAAAATGCAGATGGTGAAATGAAAAAGATATCAGTTCAAATTCCCATTCACCCATACACTTTACCAAGCCATAATTGTCTCTCAAAGTACTATGAAGTTCCCAGGTCAGGATAAAAGGAGAGAGAGCAGTACATTGACATGATTTGGGAATGACCTTGTTGAAATGTTCTAGAACCTCTGAAGAAGTGATGACAAGTCTAGAGAAAAGATTAGCATTCTACAGCCTTGGAAGATAAAGCTATTAAGCCTGTCAGCTCCTTAATGGAGAGAAAAGTTTTTCCCATATCATACCTGGGAAGCTGGAGTGGAGGGGGGCACACTGGGTTAATAAGAGAAAGTTAGGCTAAGGCAGTGGTTCTCAACCTTTTTAATGCCGCGATCCACAACCGGTCGTAAGTCGAGGACTAAACCAGTCGTAAGTCGAGGACTATCCAACCAGTCATAAGTCGAGGACTTTCCCTGCCCGGGAGCCCCGCACATGCGTGGTTCCGCCCCCTGCGCCGGCCGAGGCGTAGCTGGCAAGCGGCAGAGACGGAGCAGGCCGACCACCAGCTGGCCCAGCTCAAGGGAGGTAAGGCACCTGCCGGAAAAGGGGGGGAAAATGGCGGACAGCCTTGCTTGGCGACCCCCGTGAAATGGTCGATCGACCCCAAATGGGGTCGCGACCCATAGGTTGAGAACCGCTGGGCTAAGGAAAAAGACTAGGTGAGACTAAGCAAGAAGCTGATAGGCCAAATGGGAAACCTCCCTAAGCTATATTGAACCCTGTATACAGTACCAAACAGATGCATCCTTGTTAATATATGAGGGGTCCTTGGTGCTCTCTGAGCTTGGTTGTTTTATGCAGATGTTTCATTACCCAAACTAAGTAACATCATCACTAGCTCTGATGATGTTATCTAGTTTGGATAATGAAACCTCTGCAAGAAAACAGCCAAGCTCAGAGAGCACCAAGGATCCCTCATTTCAAGCCTGAACTGCAAATATTGTTCTTGATTGTTAATACATTTTTCATTTAGTTTTGTTGAGTTATAACAGGGGTAGTCAACCTTGGCTCTTTTATGACTCGTGGACTTCAACTCCCAGAATTCCTGAACCAGCTAAGCTGGCTCAGGAATTCTGGGAATTGAAGTCCACGAGTCATAAAAGAGCCAAGGTTGACTACCCCTGAGTTATAAGAACAGTTCCTCTTCTCTATAAAGAAAGAATAAAACTATAGAGTTTATAGGTGAGGAAATTAACAGAGATGCTTATGGTAAATATTTATCACACTGTGAGTACAAGATATAATGGGAAATTTTATTCTTTCTAAAAAAATAAACAGTCCATGTTTAAAGTCCAGCATCACTGAGTTTCAGGAAAAAAATAGAGACATATAAGCTTTGTCTCTCATTGCCACAGATGATTGTATATTTTTTTTCTTTTAAAGCAGTGGTCCCCAACCTATGGGCCGCAGCCCATTACTGGGCTGTGGCCTCTTGGCCGTCAGGATGATTGAGTAGCTGGGCAGTGCACGCACATGTGTGCGTGCTCATGCCCCCTCGTGCCACCATTGCCGCGATTGTTGTGCGGGAGGTGGCAGCGCCACTAGTATCACATGGGCGGCAGTGTTGCCATGAACCTTGCACGTGGGGTGGCAGCGCCACGAGTGGCAGGTGGATGGAGGCACGCCACAAGCGGCAGGTGGCCCACAACGTGATCCTTGCACGGGGTGGCGGTGGGATCCTTGTGCCAGATGGCATCACTATAGGCCGTGGCGTGATCTTTGCACAGGGGCAAGGGCGTGATCCTCGCACCAAGGCAGCATTACTGCAGGTCACAACACGATCCTTGTGCGGGGATGGCGGTGTGAGCCTCGCACCAGGGGCGGCATCAGGGATGGCGGTGTGAGCCTCGCACCAGGGGCGGCATCGCTGCGGGCCATGATGCAAGCCTCGCACTGGTGGTAGCATTGCCACGAGCCTGGCGGTGGTGGCGGCACAAACCTCACATAGGCACCGCCATCACTGAGAGCCTTGCACACATGTTCACAGCCCCGTTTGTGTGGTGCGATGCTCGCAGCCTGTTTTTACACACACATGCACACATGTGGCCACATTCATGCCTTCCCCTCCCTTTCCCACCAGGCCACCAATCCAAAAAGATTGGAGACCCCTGTTTTAAAGGATGGTAACTTTACCAGCTACTACAACAGAAACTGAAACCTCATGTACAGTGCTTTTTTTGAAGAAGAAAAAAAAAGGTCCCGGAACTCACACATGTCATACAACCCGCCTTGCCTACCCTACAAGGTTCCATCCAAAAAAGGTGCCGGAACTCCATTCAGGGTGTTCTATGACAAAAAAAACCCTGCTCATGTAGCAAAGCAGTGTATGTCTAACCACTAGAGATTTGCATCACTGAATGGCCATCATGACTGTTTCATGGTGTTGGGCATTTTTGTTTTTGAT
Organism: Protobothrops mucrosquamatus; assembly: GCF_001527695.2. Taxonomy (NCBI): domain Eukaryota; kingdom Metazoa; phylum Chordata; class Lepidosauria; order Squamata; family Viperidae; genus Protobothrops; species Protobothrops mucrosquamatus. The sequence goes on along the minus strand of NW_015386858.1, from coordinate 618,192 downwards.
TTTCTGCTAATGACCTACAAATAACAATAATAACTTGGAAAACCGGTACCTCTGTGACCAGTGTTGAGAGAGTTGGAGCGATGAGCCAGAATAGATCAATAATGACTCTTCAGATGAAAATTACATTTCATTTAGGGAACACAAAGAGAACACATACAAACATGCAACTTCACAGCCTTTTGATCTGCTTTTTCAGGGCTAAAGACCAGTATAGAGGCTACAAGTCCAATCTTGTCTCATTTTACAATTCTGTAGTGTATCATTAGCATTTTACAAATGTTTTTAACACAGACATACTCAATATGTGGAAGAATACCACTTCACATAAATGGGCTTTCGGCCTCCCCACAAATTTTCATGCATTAATCATGTACTCATTAAAACATGTCAAAGAAACCTAATAACCATATAAAGAATATTAGATGGAGGTGTTAAAAAAGTAGTAAAAGGCTTGATTCTTTCCCTCTTAAAAAGACTCTCCCTCCTATTTATGTGGCCTTCCCTGTAAATGGGAGCAAATTTGTCACCAGATAAATTTGTCACCAGATAAATCTATTTACAATATTCCTTTCTCTAAAGATGGAATAATACAAATTATTCCTGGTGGTATAAAACTGAGAGGCCCTTCCTGATGTTCCCATTCACATGCTCCACGCATAAGCCTTTTCTTAGGTGGCTTCAGAAACCTGCACATTTGATTGCAAACAGAAATTTACTTTGGCATAAACTGCAGAATGGGTTTCCTTGGTTGATGCTCACTAGACTCAATTCTGCAAGAGTAGCAAGAGCAGGGCTTTTTTTGTCATAGAACGCCCAGAACGGAGTTCCGGCACCTTTTTGGGATGGAACCTTGTAGGGTAGGCAAGGTGGGTTGTATGACGTGTGTGAGTTCTGGCACCTTTTTTTTTTTTTTTTTTTTACAAAAAAAGCACTGAGCAAGAGAATATTGTCATCTCTTTTGTCTCGGAAAGTAGAATTTCCTTTTTTGTGTAGATTTGAGGATTTCAGATCAAGAGTTACTACTCTTCCTAGTTTTGCAGAGGCAAAATACTCAGCCATCCCTCCCTGATTCAGCCCCTCTGTTCCACTTTGCCTCTATAGGAAAGTCTGCAGCCTCACCTGGAACTTGCCTCCCAGGGGGTGTTGAAAAATGTTATAAGACAAGCCCCAACTCCCCCAGTCGCCAAGAACAAACACATTCCCTGCTGGCCACGCCCCATGCAGCTGCTCACACAGCCCCAGCCAGATGCACTTTCAAAGGGTGAAGTCAGACCTCCCAAGGAGCAGCTGCCAGGGCTTGCATGCTCCTTCACTGATTGATGGGGGAGACATCGAAAGAAGGATGTTGTTGGAACTGGCAAGCCATGTTTTTCACCATTGTCAGCGCTGCCTATCCATACCAGCTGATTTCCTCCATGGACTTTTGCTCCGATATCCCCTAGCTTGTGCTCAGGGCAATTCGTGCAATACAGGTAGTCCTCGACTTATAACTATTTGTTTAGGGACCGTTCAAAGTTACAATAGCACTAAAAAAAAGTTAATTATGACTGTCCTCACATTTATGATTGTCGCAGCATCCCTACAGTCAGGTGATCAAAATTTGGCACCCAGCATGTATTTATGATGGCTGCAACATCTCTGGGTCATGTGATCACCATCTGCAATCTTCCCAGCTGGCTTCCAACAAGCAAAGTCAATGGGGGGGGGGGGGGGNCTTAACAACTGCAATGATTCACTTAGCAAGTGGGACAAAAAAGATCATAACCTCAGGTGCAACACACCTAACAATCACCTTGCTTAGCAATGGAGATTCTGGCCCCCAACTGTGGTCGTAAGTCAAGGATTATCTGTACTTGTGCAATTGGTGACTTCGCACACTAGATGCAGTCCACCAACCATTTTGCAATTTGTCAGGGATGTGATAATTCTCCAGGAAATATATCAAACTTCTGTGCAGCAACAGGACCGTGTAGGGTGATGGATATTGTACCAACAATCCAGCCAGGCCAGTCTTGTAATTCTGAACAGCACTTTAATCTGCAGATGGGAGTAGTACCGTGCATTAGATTTGTTTGGTCTGATACCTAAGGAAATATTTAAACAAACTGGAAAGTTCCAGAGAAAGGCAAATGATTGATTAGAGGACTAGAAACTAAATCCTATGAAGAGAGATCGAAAGAACTGGGGAAGTTAAGCTTTAGGAAGAGAACACTGAAAAGAGAACTTATGATAGCACTCTTCAAATATCTGAAAGCATATCTGTCAAGAGACAGTCAACAAGACCTGTTCTTCATCATTCCAAAGTGCAGGACACAGAATAATGGATTAAAAGTGCAGGAAGCCAACTTCCAACTGAATGTAACAGAACAGTATGACAATAAAACCAATTACCCAGAGAAATAGTGGACACCTCCTTCACTGGATGTGTTCAAATGGAGACTAGACAATCATTGGTTGAGACAATATAGTTGGGATACATGCATAGAGAAAGTGGTTGTGCTGCAAAACTTAAGCAGCCTTGTCCTCCTCTATGATTTTAGCATTTGTTCACATCTTCAGAACAAGCAGCTGTTACAGACAAAGGAGCAAGAGCCAGTAACAGGTTTCACAACTGGGCTTCCAATTGCTTGAAAAAAGTAGGTTACGTAGAGTGTCGCATACACTTCTAACAAGAAACATATGCAGCTTTCTGTAAATGGAGAGTGTACAAGCCCTCTCGAATTCTAACTGGCTTCATGATTTAATCCCACCTTGTTCTGTTTCCTGGAATTAAGCTTCTGCTAGGCCTGACATAAGATACCCTCGCATGTGCATCCTTTAATGTTGAAGTTCACACATTGTACTGATTCATGGTTTGATTTAACAACATGTTAAGAGTAAAATAGAAGAGTCTAAGTTCATACATAATGCTAAGTGATGGTTGGTTGGTTGGTTTATATTTTACTAGGCTGATGTACTACTCCAACTATGACTGACTCTGAGCAGCTATAGCAGTTTACAAATCACAATGGCTAGATTTCACACATCGTCTGAGATCTCATCCATATGGCCTGCTTACCATTGCTTGAAGTTGCTCCACTTACCATTTTCTGAGACTACATTCTTTGCAATGGAGCATCCAGCTTATAAACAGCCCACAGCCAAGATAAGATGAAGCCGATCCAAATCATCCAGGGTGAAGTGTTTACCCACTGATCATAGTCAAATATCTCATCCTATGGGGACACTCTAGATTACATGAAGGCATCATCTTTAGAGATCTACTAGGCTCCAACTAGACTGCTACAGAACTGCCCTTCCCATCTGGTCACAGGGCTCTGCACGTCCATGACCATTTGTATTGTGGCCGAGAGATCAGGTGTCTCTCTTAGACAAGTATTTCATCCTTCTCCTCTTTTGTAGTTTGGTCTGGAGAATATCAATCCTGATTGTAGACTTCCCTGACATAGATATTTCTTTCAGAAAGCAGAACCTCATCCAATTTTTTCTCCAGCGAGGAGTGGAGGGGAGAAATAGATACTTTCCTCCAGAAGTTGTGAATGCTCCAGCACTGGAAGTTTTTAAGAAGAGATTGGACAACCATTTGTCTGAAGTGGTATGGGGTTTCCTGCCTGAGCAGGGGGTTGGACTAGAAGACCTCCAAGGTCCCTTCCAACCCTGTTATACTAAGTGCATATCTCCTTTAGGCACCACCGTGGAAGACAACAAAGCTGGATGCATCCTCCATTATTGCATGGAGTATGTATATCTTTGAGTCAATCAGAGTCTTAACCAGGGTCTGCATGGCCATGGTGCAGGGAAGCCAGGCTTTGTCTCAGTTGCCTACTTTCCTCTGTAAATGGCAGAAGAACTGAAAGGAAAGCAGAGCCAAAGCCCCACCAGCACTGCAGTCATGTGGAACTTGAATTGATGTGCTATAGAACAAGCCATTTCTAAGAGCAGTCAGCAAGCAGAAACCTGGAGTAAGTCACCCAGTTTTCCTTTGCTGCACTTCCATTAGCATTTGCAAAGGGAAAATTAACAGTGCTTAATTTCATCATGAGTGACTGCTTTTGTGTGCAACATCCAAAATGGCTACAATCCATCTGTGTCAGGTGTCTTGCGTGGGTGTCTCCTGCCCACTTGGAGGTTGACTCTGTCTCCCGATCCTCTTCCCCCTCTTCCCCTTGTGTCATTCCTTGTTCTAGGAGGGACCATAAGATGCAGAGAAGAGAAGGATGGAAAGGGTCCTTAGGTGTGATCCATTGAATTGACCATTTGTTGAATTGTATGACAACAGCAAAACTCATGGTCTCATGGCTGGTGAAAGACGAAGGCAGCAGTTTTTGTAACTCAAGTGTAGGAGGAATGCTGGACAGATACGCCACCCATCAAACCACATCAGAGCTTCACACACTCTGTGAACAGAGCCAGTGACCACAATTCCAAATGAGGACATATGTTTGAAAGGCCTTTCAAAGATCAAACAGAGAACTTTCATATCAGCTTAAATACAATGAAATCTTGGCTGCTTTCAGTCACCGGCACATCTCTCACTGAGAGTATTCAGAAATGCCGGTGGGCAATTAGACAGGCAATTTGTGATTACAGAAGGAAGCATCTCTCTCTCTCTCTCTCTCTCTCTCTCTCTCTCTCTCTCTCTCTCTCTCTCTCTCTCTCTCTCTCTCTCTCTCTCTCTCTCTCTCTCTCCTTCTCCCTCTCCCTCTCTCTCCCCCCCCAATGGTCATAAGTGCAACGAATGGTCTTGTCACTTTTTTCAGTGCCTTTGTACCTTTGAAGAGACACTACACAAATGGTTGTAAGGCGAGGAGCAGCTGTCTAAGAGAACCCCATTCCCAGCCAACTTTGTTCTCACACATTGTTCTCCTTTTTTTCCCCCCAGGGTTAGACTCTGCAATTACTTTGTGGCATCAGTCCAGAATCACTTTCTCCACTCTGCCTTCAGCAGCAGAAAGAGCAGGCAGAGAGATGCAGTCATAAAGAGCTTTCCTAGAAACAAAGAAAAAGGAAGTTGCAGA
>NW_015386858.1:593986-612609 GCF_001527695.2 Protobothrops mucrosquamatus | reverse complement strand
CCAAGGCTGGACACCCCTGCTGTAGACCTTGAGTGATAGCAGGCAAGAAAAGGAAAGCAAAGGGGAAAGAATGGAGGCTACTCACTTGGGAGACTGAAACCTACAGATTGTCCTCAACTTACGAACATTATTATTTATTCATAAAATTTACATGGCTGCCCATCTCATGGAAAGCAACTCTGGGCGGCATACAACAATGCAATAAAATAGTAAAAATGTAAAACATTCATTGCCTAGAACTGTTATATAATAATTATTATAAAGTATTAAAAACTACAAAAGCCGAAGTAGAACAAAAAAAGAAAATAATAAGTGGAGGAATATTAATGAATAAGAGAACCAACTCGCCAGTTCATCCATCCTCTGGGGTCCCCAAACCTCCTGGCATAACCAGGTCTGACTGAAAAGGATCCAGATAATCTTTTTCATTTAACAACTATTCAAATTTAGGACAGCATTGAACAAAGTGACTTGCAACTGGTCTTACACTTACAAGCGACACAGCATATAGACAACTTCTCATTTTTAAACATTTTGGAGAGCTTATAAATGTAAACTACATTATTTTTCCTGAAATTTGCAGCCTCCTGGCCCAGGCTACCCAAACCAACCAGTTTGGTCTGGTGCAGTAGTTCTCAACCTGTGGGTCGGGACCCCATTTGGGGTCGATCGACCATTTCATGGGGGTCACCAAGCAAGGCTGTCCACCATTTTTTTTGTCCATTTTTTTCCCCTTTTCCAGCGGGTGCCTTACTTCCCTTGGGATGGGCCAGCTGGTGGGCGGCCTGCTCCATCTCTGCCTCTTCCCAGCTACGCTTCGGCCGGCGCAGGGGGCGGAACCACGCATGCGTGGCGCTCCCGGGCAGGAAAAGTCCTCGACTTACGACCGGTTTAGTCCTCGACTTACAACCGGTTGGGGTCGTGGCATTAAAAAGGTTGAGAACCACTGGTCTGGTGGTTAAGACACCAGGCTAAAAAGCAAGAGATTATGAGTTCAAGTCCCGCCTTAGCTGCGAAAGCCAGCTTGGGTGACTTTGGGCCAGTCACTCTCTCTCAGCTCAACCCACCTCACAGGGTTGTTGCTGTGGGGAAAAGAGGAGGAGGAGAAAAGTGTATTGGATGTCCACTACCTTGGGCTATTTGTAAAAATAATAGAGGCAAGCAATAAATTTAAAAAATGTGTTGTTCAGAAGACATTATGACTTGCTTGCCTATCTCGGTATCTTCAAATTCATCTCACAACAGCTGCCACTTGGAAGACAAGCTTCTCTTACAAATTCCCCAGTTCCTTTGAAACAGACATCAGTATACTATACTTTGGAAACCTGAATTGTTTATTCTGATAAGAAGAGCAGCAAAAGCAAATTTAAAGCAAGCAGGGATGCAGCAGCTCTGAATAGATTTACACAAATTGGAGTATTCATCTCATTGAGTGTAGCAGTGTAATTGATTGGATATGATTGAATATAGCAGCATCTTAGTGAGGTCAAATGGATGGAAACTAACCAAGCTAACCAAAGAGAGAAGCAACCTAGAACTAAGGAGAAATTTCCTGACAGTTAGAACAATTAATCAGTGGAATAACCTGCCTCCAGAAGCTGTGAATGCTCCAACACTGGAAGTTTTTAAGAAGAGACTGGACAGCCATTTGTCTGAAATGATATAGGATTTTCTGCCTGAGCAGGGGATTGGACTAGATGACCTCCAAGGTCCCTTCCAACTTTATTATTATTATTATTATTATTAAATGTGGGATGGATTAAATGAACTAATGAGGAAGAACTACAAAAACAGTGGTATATTGCGAGAACAAAGAGTGTTCTGTGAAAATGGTTACTTTCTAAAGAGCTATTTCTCTGGGTATATCTTATACTATACCCTTGTTTCTTAAAGGCTAAGCTCACCTACTAGTAACTTTTCTCAGTTTGGTGAATATTGGTCTTCTAAAACATTATGGTTGAACTGATCAGGTTATTGTTTCTGAAGTCCCTGGGAAGGTACTTACAGCAGAGAGAAGGCTGACATCATATTTTTTCCTACAATATCCTCAATTGAAAAGTAGAAATATCGGATTTAACTGAGCAGTTGTAACTCTGTTTCCTATGGGTTTTTTATTATATAAAACCCCACACTTTTCTCCTGAGAATCCTATTGTGTGAGTTGTATCTGTAGGTGTGTTTTGTGAGTAATAGATTCTGTATACATTATACAATATGAAAATGTGCATATACAGTAAACATAAGAAAGATGAATCCAATTATCTCACCCATCATTTTTTTTTCTCATGACCCAAGATTAAGGAAAAGTTACTTTAAATCAAGAAGCACTATTAACCTCACCTGTCTGAAATATGTATAGGGGTGTTTACAGCATCATGAAACATCTTGATAGTGTCTTTTAAAATGTTGTAGGTTTCCACTCTGGCCACATAAAAATACTTTTTGAGGAAGGGCACAAGCACTGCACTGGGAGCCTGAGTAAATCCAGAGTACAGATCTACAAACTATTTCAGGGAAAGAGGATACTTTATCTTGAAGAGTTTCTATGGAATCAAATATAGCATCGAAAATTAGCTCTAAATTAGCCCAAAATCTTATGCAGTCCATTCAGTTTCCCAGATTTTCATTCCAAGAAATACAACCTTCATGAATTTCTGGAAAATTGTTAGAAATGGAGATGCCCAATGGAGAAAATGACCAACATCAAGAAATGTACACAAAGGCAAATCCCAGGTAGGATGATTTTGACAAGGTACCACTATCAAACCCAGAAACCCCCTTCCACCCCAAAGGTAAGAGTTTATATGTTTTATGTCCAAAAATGAAGAAAAAGCCAGAGGTTCTAAAGTAATCAGTATGCTGATCTACTTGAAGTGGGAACAATCAAATGCCAAATTATACTCGAAGAGCTGTGGTGGCGCAGTGGTTAGAATGCAGTATTGCAGGCTGACTCTGCTCATAGCCAGCAGTTCGATCCTGACCGACTCAAGGTTGACTCAGCCTTCCATCCTACCAAGATTGATAAAATGAGGACCCAGATAGTTGGGGGCAATATGTTGACTCTGTAAACCGCTTAGAGAGGGCTGTAAAGCACTACGAAGCAGTATATAAGTCTAAGTGCTATTGCTATTGCTATTGTATTCACATGCTGTATTTTTCCCAACCCTCCTTGGTTCCTTTGGATGAATGCCCACGGATCAGGTAAGAGAGAAGCAATTCCCCCTTAGTAAGGCTTGAGCAGTGGTGGGAATCAGCCGGTTCGCACCACTTCAGCAGAACCAGTAGCTATTTTTTTTTTTTGCCCAGGCCCAGAATGGACTTCCGGAAGCAGCATCCACACAGAGAACCGGTTGTTCACATATTTGAATCCCACCACTGTGGAGGAGTTCTAAAAAAGAATGATATTCAAAACTTCACCATATGATGAACGATTGAGGGAACTTGGTGTGTCTAATCTAACAAAGAGAAAGATTAGGGGTGATAAGATAACAGTCTTCCAGTACTTGAGGGGCTGTCAACAGAAGAGTGGGGTCAACTTATTCTCCAAAGCACCTGAGGGCTGAACAAGATGATCCTTAAAGAGAGAGCCAACCTAGAACTAGGGAGAAATTTCCTGTCAGTAAGAACAATTAATCAGTGGCTTATCTCTGGAAGTTGGAGGACTCCATCACTAGGGCACTGGAGGTTTTCAAGAAGAGACTGAATAGCAATTTGTCCAGAATGGTACAGGGTCTCCTGCTTGAGCAGGAGATTGGTCAAGAAGTCCTCCACGGTGCCTTCCAACCCTATTACTCTATAGTCTAGATCAGTGGTGGAACTCAGCCGGTTCGCACCACTTCAGCAGAACCGGTAGCTATTTTTTTTTTTTTTGCCCAGGCCCAGAATGGACTTCCGGAAGCAGCATCCATACAGAGAATCGGTTGTTCACATATTTGAATCCCACCACTGTGCTTGAGGCACCAATGCATTTTGGATGTTATAATAGATGGTTCTATTATAACTTTGTAATGCAGGTAGTCCTTGACTTACGACCACAACTGAACCCAAAATTTCCTTTGCTAAACAAGGCAGTTGTTAAGTGACTGGTGCTCTATTTTATGACCTTTTGCCACAGTTGCTAAGTGAATCACTGCTTGTGGAAGCCAGTTAGGAAGGTTACAAGTAGTGATCACATGACCCTGGACAGCGCAACTGACATAAATACATGCCAGTTGCCAACCGCTCAAATTTTGATCATGTGAACATGGAGATGCTGCAATAATCGTAAGTGTGAAAAGTGGTCCTATGTCACTTTTTTCAGTGCCATTGAACTTCAAAAGGTCGCTAAATGAATGGTTGTAAATCAAGGACTGCCTGTACATACTAATTAACAAATTCTACCCTCAAGCATAGTCTGGCCTCCACTGCAAGTGATCAAAGTTACTTCAAAGCCAGCAAATATTTAACACAGAAAAGACATGAAATATTTTTTTTAATTCAGAAACAGCATCATACTGAAGCAGGGGCTTATAAGGTACCTTTACCCAAAGTTCAAAGCATTTAAGGAAAGTGGTTAACCTGTTCAATCTTACTTTGTTCTGATATTTGGAAAAGTGGTTAGTCACTTGCTAGATTATATGGATAAATTACCCTTATCCATATATGACATGCACACATTCAGGTAGTCTGAACCTCTCATTTCAGAGCAGTATGGGTTGTCAGCAATAATTGACATGACATTGTCCATCACAATAACAAGCAATCCTTTCTACACATTCATGGATGAGGACACTACTTTCACCTTTACGGAAATAAATGGACATCATTTATTAAGAGACAAACAGCGTTGTATTGGACTCTCATCCAGATTAGTGAGGTTTCTCTAGGCCAGGGGTAGGAAACCTTGGCTCTTTTATGACTTGTGGACTTCAACTCCCAGAATTCCTTGCTGGCTCAGGAATTCTGGGAGTTGAAGTCCACGAGTCATAAAAGAGCCAAGGTTGCCTACCCCTGCTCTAGGCAAGCGGCCAATTGGAGCTAATAATTCCTTGCATCAGCCAATCAAGTACAGTTTCAAAGGAAGAAAGACAATACTTTCTCTCAGGGAGGATTCTGATGTAGGAGGGCCTCCAGCCATAAAAGATCAGTGTCAACTTGAATATTAAAGCAGAATTTTGTGAGTGATAAGGGGTGTGGAATTGTAACTTGATACCGAGGACTTTACAAATGGTCTTGGTTGCCTGACTGATGTAATGAGCAGTTAACTAGCAATCTAATGAGAGAGGGGAGCTTTACCTAGGAATTAAAATGGTTAACCATTTATTTGCCACACAGTGGCCTCTGTATAGCAACATGGAAATGTTTTCATTTATCCTCAAAAAATACAAATATTATCAGCAAACAACAACGCCCACCCCTCTTGGAGATTTCCATAGAATTTGTGGGATTACAGATTCCTGCAAAATTTATAAAGTGTGGAAGGTGTCTTAGCCCAAGGTCAGCTGCTGGAAAGGGTATCTCTTGGAGGGCCATAGAATTCATGGCACAACCTGAAAGTTTCAATTGGCAATGTTTTTGAGGGGATTCCCCCCTCTTGTAGGATTCTGAGATTAGAATAACAGCAACCAGTGGGCTTTTCAGCACAGCTGAACCAGCTGCTGTGCCAAAGCACCAATTTCAAATAGCAACCATAATGTCCAAGCTGTGTACTTTGCATGAAATGACTGCTCTTCTTGAGGACAATAAAAATGCCTGAAGGAAGACATGAATAAAAGAAGCATGAGAGATTGAGATATTGACTGCAGTAAGAAACTGTCTTTCTTGAGAGATAATGCCACTGGAATAATAAATACCATAAACATATTTAGAATCATTATAAATAGTTTTACATTGCCCCTTTGCCAGGTTGCAGAAATGGGCAAGAACCATCAATCAATCAGAATAGAGCTGGAAGGGACCTTGGAGGTCTTCTAGTCCAATTCCCTGCTCAAGCAGGAGACTCGATACTATTTCAGACAAGTGACTGTCCAGTCTCTTTTTAAAAAACCCCAGTGATGAAGCACCCACAATTTCTGACAGCAAACTGTTCCACAGGTTAATTGTCCTGACTGTTAGTAGTTTTTCCTTAATTTCCTTAATTAAGGTTGCTTCTCTCCTTGATTAGTTTCCATTCATAGTTTCTTGTCCTGCCCTCTGGTGCTTTGGAAAATAAGTTGACACCCTCCTCTTTGTGGCAACTTCTCAAATACTGGAATACTGCCATGTCCCCCCTAGTCCTTATTTTCTCTAGATTAGCCAAACCCAAATCCTGCAATCGTTCTTCATTTGTTCTAGTCTCCAGGCCTTTAATCATCTTAGTTGCTCTTTTTTGCACTTTTTCCAAAGTCTCAACATCTTTTTTGTAAGGTGGTGACCAAAACTAGATGCAGTATTCCAGGTGTGGCCTTACTAAGGCTTTATAAAACAGTACTAATACTTCACATGATTTTGATTCTATGCCTCTGTTTATACAACCAAGATTTGTATTAGCTTTTTTTGGCTGCTGCCACACACTACTGGCTCTACTAGGACTCCAAGGTCCCTCTCACAGTTACTGTTTTTGAGCCAGGTTTTCTCCACATTAAATTTCATTGTTCAAGTATGTCAAGATCTTTTTGGATCCTGAGCTTGTCTTCTGGGATGTTGGCTATTCCTGCCAGCTTAGTGTCATCTGCAAATTTGATGAGTTCCCCTTCTATTCCCTCATCTAGGTGATTTATGAAGATATTGGAGAGTACTGGGTCTAAGATGAAACCTTGTGGTATTTACTGCTTACTTCCCTCCATGTAGATGTAATACCACTAAGGACAACTTGTTAAGAACAGTTTGTCAGCCAGTTACAAATCCATCTGATAGTGATGCTGTCTATCCCACATTTTCTAGTTTACCAAGAAGTAGGTTGTGGTCTACTTTGTTGAATGACTTGCTGAAGTCTAAGTATACTATGTCCACAGCATTTCGCTGGTCTACTAATTTAGTCACTATTTCAAAGAATGAAATAAGATTGGTTTGGCATGATCTGTTTTTAACAAACCCATGCTGGCTTTTAGTTATAACTCTATTTGTTTCTAGTCACAGATTTGTTTTTTGATTAACTTTTCCAGTATCTTCCCAGGTATTGATGTTACGCTGATTGGTTTGTAGTTTCCTGGGTCTGTTTTTTGTTTTTTGTTTTTTTTTTTTGAAGATGGGAACCACATCAGCTCTTTTCCAATCCTCAGGTAATTCCTTGGTGTTCCAGGATTTTTTAAAGATATGGTACAATGTTTCTGAGATAACATCTGCCACCTCCTTCAGAACTCTGGGATGTAATCCATCAAGTCCCTGTGATTTATATTCGTCAAGATCAGATAGGTGTGCTCTTACCATTTTCTTGCTTATTTTAATTTTTATTTCTAGTCTGTCTTTTACAATTAGGTTTTTGGTAGGTTAGTTATGTGTCTTTCTTTCCATTTTTTGTACTTGTCCTTTTTATCTTTCAGTTTATCAGAGAGATCTTTGTGCAACCATGCTGGTTTCTTCTTGGATTTCTTGTTTTTCTTTTTCAGTGGTATTGTGCTGGACTGGGCTTTTATGCTCATATTTTTCAGTTTTCCATGCTTCTTGAGTTGTTTTCCCCTTTAGGATTTTCATCCATGGAATTTTTCTTAGACTCTCTAAGTTTGTTCAAATCAGCTCTTTTAAAGTTTAAGACACTGGGTGGATTATGTTCTGTTGCTTGTGTTTGCATTATATTGAATTCCAATATGACGTAGTTACTCTCGCCCAAAATTCTGGCAACTTCAACTCAGTGGTGGGATTCAGATATGTGAACAACCGGTTCTTTGTGTGGATGCTTCTTCCAGGAGTCCATTCTGGGCCTGGGCAACAAACAATTAGCTACCGGTTCTGCCGAAGTGGTGCGAACCAGCTGAATCCCACCACTGTTTCAACTCTCTCTATCACTTCTTCTCTATTAGTAAGAATTAGGTCCAGTATAGCTTTTCCTCTAGTTCCTTCCTTTACCGTTTGGATGACAAAGTTGTCAGCTAGGTTGGTTAGGAATCTGTTTGATCTCCCACTTGCTGAGAGTTTGTCTCCCAGTTGATATCTGGATAGTTGAAGTCTCCCATTATTACTGTAGTATATTTCCTACATATATTTGTTAGTTGTTTAGCAAAAAGTTCAGCAATAAGCTCTGTGGCTGGAATGGATCACATGTTAGACAGAGACAAAGATTTTAACGTAGCACACTAAGATTGTACAGAACAGCCAGCTTATAAGATCCTTGTTAGATCCATGTGACAGAGTAAATAATTAAAACAATTTATCAACAAATTATCAAGAGGAGGATCAAAAAGGTTAGGTCAGGGAAGCAAAGATTCATAATAGAAAGACACAATCCTATGGCAAGGGAGGTGGATTTTTTGGATCCAAAATCAGAAAAGCCAGATTAAGATGGGCACTTCACCAGATCACATGCTCAGAAACACAGAGAGTTATTTCATAGGGAATAAGTCTATCAGGTTAAAATAACTGAGTATAACCACTTGGAAGAGAACATGATTATATGAGAAACAGCTATAGTAAGGGAGTGCACAAGGACCCAGTTTGGGGATTTCTTAACCAAAATTGCTGATGCAATTGTCATTGTGTAGGGAAGAAGAGAGCTGTTTAGCAAACTGGATCAATCTCTATGGAGAAGTATGCTACTGGTTTGATGCTTGGGCGGGTTGAACCACTATTCCATTAGCAAATCTTCTCCTTTTGTGGCAATAGAGATTTTTGTAATGCAAATCAGTGAAATCTTTCTCTTTAAAAAGACTTACTTAATAAAAGAAAACAGAACAAAGAAAATAGTGAAATAAAAAGGAGAAAAAAAGATAGCAATAAAACATATAAATAGTGGATAGATGGGTACGTAGGTAGGTAGGTAGGTAGATAAGAGATAGACAGACAGACAGACAGATAAATAAATAGAACTGTCAAGTCATTAACTAGATTGACAAGATTTTCTCCATGAATAAATTAACAAATATTTTTATATATGTATTAATCTGAGTATGTACTGGTAAATCCTTCAATAAAAGATTAGCATATTTCATTGCAATTGTACAGACAACCTATGTCTAAGAAATTCATAAATTCCTACATCAGGTCTTCAATCCACTAATTGGGGCTATAAATGTATCTTTCCAATGTTGAAGGATGGTCTCTTAACAATAATAAAGTCTTCATACTTCCCCCCACTCTCCTGACTAGAAACAATCTATTGTATTGTCTGGCCTGAAGTCAGCTATAAGTGAAGTTGGTCTACTTCCCACCAGTTCCTGCACATGTCCTGTTCTCCCTTCCTTGAAATGGACTGACTCCTGCTGGCCACCATGGGATGGGCAGCACAGTTATTCTCCTGCAGGGCAGGGTGTGGCAACAAACATAATTGGAGCATTTAAGTATATGGTATATGTAATACTTCCAATTAAGATCCTGATGCCCATGCTTCCTTGTTGCAAATGGTTGGGAAGAGAACAGTTGCAAAAGTCTGCCTACACACTATTTATTCTTTACTTCTGCACTGTTACACAACTTATGTGTCTTCTCCTCTCTTTAATCAAAAAGTAATAGGATGGTAACTGCCATGTTCAGTGTCTAGATTCCTATGCCAAGATTATATGGCAGAAAGCTTTATGAAATGTCTGTATAGGTAGCCAGAATAACTGAATAACAGTTAGAAGGGACCTTGGAGGTCTTCTAGTCCAACCCCCTGCCAAAGCAGAAAATCCTATACCATTTCAGATAAATGATTATCCAATCTCTTCTTAAAAACTTCCAGTGTTGGAGCACCCACAACTTCTGAAAACAAGTTGTTCCACTGATTAATTGTTCTAACTGTCAGGAAATTTCTCCTTATTTCTAGGTTGCTTCTCTCCTTGGTTATTTTCCATCCACTCTTCCTGCCTTCAGGTGCTTTGGAGAATAGCTTTACCCCCTCTTTTTTGTGGCAGCTCCTCAAATATTTTAACGCCACTTTCATGTCACCCTCAATCCTTCTTTTCACTAAAAGAAGGTCCTTGACGTACGAGCACAACTGAGCCCAAAATTTCCACTACTAAACAAGGCAGTTGTTAAGTAAGTTTATCCCCATTTTACAACTTTTGCCACAGTTGTTAAGTGAATCATTCAGTTGTTAAGCAAATCTGGCTTCCTCCATTGAGTTTGCTTTTCAGAAGCCAGCTGGGAAGATTTATAAATGGTGGTCACATGGCCCTCAGAACACGGCAACTGTCATAAACACATACCAGTTGCTAAGAGCCCAAATTTTGACCATGTGACCATGGGGATGCCGCAACGGTCATAAGCGTGAAAACCTGTCATAAGTCACTTTTTTCAGTACCGTTGTAATTTCAAAGTCATCTCCCCAGTTTGGTTTCTACCAGATGTTTTACACTACAGTTCCAATTCTATCATAACCAATAGGTTTACTGGTAGAGGCCGATAGAAGCTATAATCCACAAGGGTCTAGGTAGAGTCTAGACAAATTTAATTTAAAACAAGAATTGTTGCATTACTTTCACCTGGGGAGGTAAAGGAGTTGGCCCCATCTTTACCACACATTTGGATAGATGTATTTACCAGCAATTTTAACACTAATTTGGCTGCTTTCTTATATTTCACCCTGAGCTTCAGGCAAGTCACCTTCATTTACTTATTATTAAAACGCTTCTAATTGAATCTTTATTTGACACTTTATTTAAACACACACAAGGTGTTCTTTGTTTTGGCTCAGTTGTAGATTGATGCAAACATAGATAAATATCTGCTATAACTAGCATTGAACTAGCATTCCTGGAGCTGGACTCTGGGGAAGACAGTTCATTTGAAGAAGTTTAGATGAAATGACAAAATGTTCCACTGCACAAATTACATTGCCCGGTCTATACAGCATAGCATTCTTACAGGTTGGAGCAGCTCCAGGAGGATGGAATGGGATTCATTTTGAATAGACAGGCATAGGATTGCCCTGTTAGAGGTTTTGCCAAGGCTAAGGAATAGGTTTGAGATTAATGCCTTGAGAAATAGATATTGGCTCCATTGACTCTAGTATTTAGATTGATCCTATGGATAGAAAAATAACACAAAAAACTCAGTGGCCCTCTACATGTTCAGCATGTGTTCCACAGCTGAAGCACAAAAACTTGATTGAGTCCTGCCACTGACTCACAATATGACCTTGGGCAATTTCCTGCTCACGCTTCCCCATTGTGAAACAAGAATGCAGCTATATGTCAGTGTGTGAAAGAGATGCTGCAAAACAAAATCACACCCTTGCATTTGGCATTAGTTAATCGGACAAAAATGCCAAATGAAATCCTCCTTTCACCAGTTAAGGAGGGCTGGAAAGACAAGAATGTGAATCTGTAGATTAATTAAGAGATTAGAGAGTAATTTAGCCAGGCTATGTGAGCTAGGAACACGTGCCCTGAGAGGCATTATCCCATTTTATACGCTAATGAATTAGCATTCCAGAAAACAAAGGAAAAGAAGGGGATTAGGGAAGGGTGGGGCCAAATTGACAAAGATCACAGCCCTCCACATCTGCCTGGTGCAGCAGCCAGAACTATAGTCTTCAGCCACATTAACAACTCCAAAACAGGTAAACTATCACATAGGGTACATTTCTCACCTGTGTCCCTTGCCTTTAAAACTGTCTGTTTCCATTTGCCTACATTTTGGAGGGAGAGGCTAAATATTTAAAGAGGGAACTTTCTTTACAAAGCCCTGTTCTGAGGTGCATTTTGAACTTGGGGAACTTTGATATTTAAGTTTTCAGTGGAAACCATCTGGCAGTACAGCAGATAGTAGCTTAGTATTAGCAGGAAAAGATACACGATCTACACAGTAGTGGAGAGAATGTTCATATGCTAGCCTAACTCTTTCTATTTAAGATGTTTCTCTCAGATATCTGAAGAATCATATAAAGGTTCTAACTCAGGGGTCCCCAATCCCCGGGCCGTGGGCCAGTACCGGGCCGCTGCATGCCAGCAACTGGTCCGCACAAACAAGCAAAGACCCATCCGCGAGATGCAGGCAGCACACAAAACCACACACCCTCTGGTCCACAGAAAAAACCTCTCTCCACAGAACCGGTCCCTGATGCCCAAAAGGTTGGGGACCTCTCTTCTAACTAACCTATGCTAGCAAGTTTGGTGAATGATACAGTGGCCTACAGATTAGAAGTTAATCTACATACCAATACCAAAGAAAGGAATTTAGCAGAGAGTGTAAATTACGGTACAATATCCTTTTATTTCACATACTAACAAAATAATGCTTAGACATTGTTGCTAACGCACATTGGATAATTGAGAAAGAATACCCCAAAGAAGTCAACACATACTTTATAGATTATACAGAATAACAAAGTTGGAAGGGACCTTGGAAATCTTCTAGTCCAACCCCCTGCTCAGGCAGGAAGCCCTATATCATTTCAGATAAATGATTGCCCAATTTTTTCTCAAAAATTTCCAGTGTTGGAGCATTCACATCTTCTCGAGGCAGGTTGTTCCACTGATTACCGTAATTGTTTTCACTGTTAGGAAGTTTCTCCTTAACTCCAGGTTGCTTCTCTCTTTGATTAGTTTACATCCATTGCTTTTTGTTCTGCCTTCTTGTGCTTTGGAGAATAGCTTGACTCCCTCTTCTTTGTGGCAGCCATCAAATATTAGAACACTGCTATCATGTCACTCCTAGTCCTTCTTTTCATTAAACGAGGCATACCCAATTCCAGCAATCATTTTTATATGTTTTAGCCTCCAGTCCCACTGCACATGAATCTCAACATCTTTTTTATATTGTGGCAACCAAATACAAAGAACCTTGATTGTCTTGAGCATGCCAACTGGTGGAATCTCCTTGGGTAAATGGAGAAAACATCTCATTTTCTTCATGAAAAACCTATGCACAAAATAGGAAGCCAGAGATGGAATATGGTAAAACATTGGCTCCAAGCTAGCAAAGGAGTCAGACAATACTCTCGCCTTATTTATTCAATCTATATGTTGGATATATATCAAGGGAGTCTAGATTGGAAGATGAATGTGGTTTTAAAACTGTAGGAAGGAACCCAATAAGTTGTATTGTGCAGATGACATTACCATAATAGCTGAAAGTGTAAATGAATTGCAGACTCTAGTAATGAAAAACAAGAAGCACTATGAAAAAACCAGTGCTTTATATTTAATCTTTATATTTAAAAGATTAAATATAAAGAAGATCAAACCTGTATCCAATGATACAGGAACTAATCTTAAAACTGACAATATAGATATTGAAAAGGTAGAAAGCTTATGCATTTTAGTTAGTTACTATTAGTTAACTATTTAACTACTTTTTTGGATTCGACAATTCAACCAAAGTAAAGGAACAAGCTATAAGAAATATACCATTAACTAGCACTTGGGAGAGCGATATTTTTTAGTAACATGAAGTAAAGGAGAGAGAGAAGATACACAATCTATAGGGTAGCATCTTAGAATGCACCAAAAATGACATAAGTATATACACTTTTGAGTTCCTGGAACTCTTGACCAGATGAGGTGGTTGAAAGAAGGGGGGTGGGCTAAGAAAAAAAACAGAAAAGGAAAAATATTACATCAATTTTGTGGTCATGAAATCTGCAGTTCCCTTTTAAAGTCTCTCCCTACTTGTAGATAACTGTAGCACAAAGCTGTTCAATCCATTCCCTTTATAGCATGGTCTCCAGCCCATATCTGAGACAGCTTTAAGTCATCCTTAGTTGTTCCAGTTAGGGTTTTTCCCCTAAAGCGGGCAACAAATCTCAACAGTTTACTGTGGGTATAATTCTCAGTAGTGTACTCAGCTGACTTCTCAGAAGTGGAGTTAGCCCAGCTCCTTCTAGCCAGTTTAGGTTGGGGAGAATATGTCACACACATGGCACTTTTTCCAGGCCATTTGGATTTGAGTAGTAGGAGAATCCATTTGTTTCAAATTAGCTACCACTCTGATTGCCCCTGAATCACCTGCCATGTTCCCAGCCTAGAGATCAGAGAAGAGAAAAAGGAAAAGAAGTTGTTTTCCTCTCAGGTCTCAGAACCTGAATCTCTCCCTTGGAGAGCTGGATCAACCTGGATCAGTTGCTAACTGCCCCAAACTACTGCTGCCATGTGCGGTATAGACAATGTATAAGCCATTTTATCTCTGCCACTCCTCTGTGTAGCCTCCCTAGCCATCTCCTCTTCTTTTGGCTTGGAGACTTGGATCAGTCTGAACAACAGCTGCCAGGTGTATGCGTGTGTGTGCACACGTGCATGTGTTGCGTTTTGAAGCATCAGAGAGAAAAAGAGATAGACCACTCTTTTCACCCATCAGCTGGTATCCAAACTAGGAATCAGCCTAAAGGTTTGGTAAGTCCAGGGTGACATCTCCATTTGAAAGAACCAGTTTTGCTGCCAAAGTTAAGGTGAAACCTCTGCGGCTTGTGGGCTGCTTAAAGGAGGAAAACTACTGTTGACTAATGCCAAATAACTAAGGCCAAACTTAATTTTCCTCAGGGACGATTAAAGACAAAAAGAAGGCAGTATCATGAGGACATGGCTTTGCTCAAGTCTAAAGAACCCTCTCAAAATTGGTTTTAAACATTTTTACAATTGTTACGTTATTAATTACAAAATGTTAATGTTTTAAGTTTGTTTTAATCCTATTTTAATTGTGCTTTTATTGTTTTTTTTAAATCTATTCTAGGTTATTGTGATTCTTTGAATCAAATATACATTATTGCTCTCCTCCACCCATTCCTTTCCTTTTGCTACCAGTTTATCATATTTCCTGGCAGTATGAATAATATGTTCTTTTCTTCCTTTCTATATGAATTCTTCATGCTTTTAGTGCAAATGAAAGATAAGGACTTGATATCAGTTTGCTCAAAAACATGAAAATGATTGTCTATGTCTAGTTCTTTCGGTATAAATTACTGGGGGTGGGGGCAGCATGGTGGAGCTATGCCAAGAGGAAGGCTTAACTCTTTCCCTTCCCATGTCACAATCTTAATGAAATCAACCCTCCCCCTGCCCCAAACTGTTATCAGATGCAAAATGGGTGTCTCTATTGGCATCAATGTTCCCAGTGTTAATATCACTTGAAAACAGCAGTCTAAAGTTTATCCCATTCAAGCCTGTATCTGAAATATTATCTGGGAAGGAAGAGTGAGTGGGCTTTAACAAAATTTACAAGCCCCAATCTAGTTAAGCCAAAATCATAGCCCCCCTCTGGGGGGGGGAAGAGGTAAAGTATAAACCAGCATCAAAAGGGATGTGCTGAAACAGAATTCCATTTAAAGTCTTAAACGGTTTAGGGCCTTCAATTTTTCTGGGCGCATGTCTTCCAATATGCAACTGCTGAGACATTAGGATCTGCAAGGAAGCATCTCTTCAGTACCCCATAGCTGAGGACAGTGTGTATTGTGAGAAGGCAGGAGAGGGTCTTTTTTACTGGGGCATTTCAACTCTGATGCTCGTGTTGTCTGTTTTTCTGTACAGATAAAGAATGGGCTTTTCACATTTGTATCTGGGACTTATTCATCAACAGCCCTTATTGTCCATGTTGTGGCTACTTCTGTTGCAACTATTTAAAGTTCTGTTGAATTTTATTTTATCCTAATATTTTGTGTATTTGTGCAGTGTAATCCATCCTGAAATCTGTAAACTAGTAGCAGGCTATAACTTTACTGTAATAACTAAATTTTAATTCAAAAGCTGGACCAAGATAAAAGGACCCAATTTAGCCCTGTCATTTTTCCTTAGGTGAGAGTCTTGCTGACTGGATTAACTGACTCCACAATTGCTCAATATTTGTATGTCTTCCCCATCCTTCAGCTTTCCCCATTTTGGAAAATCCACTTTTGTCTTAGAAATTGAACCATCCTCCTCTCTCTTAAATGGTGCCAATTAAGAGTCCACTACCCTCTGAAATATATAGTGATGGTGCAATTAAGATATAGGTACTCCAGAATTAATCAAATTGTTAACAAATCTTGGATTGTTCATTTGCATGGACTTTCTTGCATGGCACTTCTGACTATAAGCTGAGTGATTTGCTCAAGAACTGATTCATGGGCTAGAAGATTTCCCCACCAAATTGTTTAATCAATGTTTGCTCATCACATGGATCAGCAAAGGGAAATAACTCAGTCTTGATCAATGACTCTCACTTAGGATTCGACATAATGTAGAGCACCTTCTTACAAAGCTGCATTCTTGAGAAAAGAGCAAGTATTAAACTCCCAGCCCAACTCCTAAACAGGATCAGGTAATGGAGAATTTTAAGAATGGAGTTTCATTGATTTTGATTTAAGTCAAAGTCATCTGACTGGCCTTTCTCTTCTAATTTTGGGACTTAAATCTCGGCTCAGGAAGATGCCAGATTGAGGAAACTACATGTACTCATCATTTCTGCATTCCTCTCCCTTTCTCAATAATCTGCTAACAAGTTTGCCAGGCAGATTGCTGGGAGAAATATCTTCTCAACCAGAGACTTTCGATATTACCCGTTCTGGGTGCGTCCACCCACCACTTTGAACATGGCACTGTCATTCCTAGAGTATTCACAACTCCAACCTACTGCAGGCTGGCACAAAGCAAGAGGAAGTGGTAAAGATGGGTGGTTTGCTCAAGCCTGGGAAGGCATTTACTCTGGTACACTTGCTGGCACTAAATGACACACCAATGTTGTGGGGGTGGATGTTTAGCAAACAGTGCTTTTACAGCTGCAGCTAAGCCATCTGTTGAATCTCCTCCTAAGACAGGCGACAGATCCTCTTAACTCATCAAGCCCAGTGTAGACCAGTGGCTACCTATGATACCCTGCTGAATGCTAGATAACCTTGT
This sequence comes from Protobothrops mucrosquamatus, assembly GCF_001527695.2. Taxonomy (NCBI): domain Eukaryota; kingdom Metazoa; phylum Chordata; class Lepidosauria; order Squamata; family Viperidae; genus Protobothrops; species Protobothrops mucrosquamatus. The sequence continues at coordinate 595,712 of NW_015386858.1, read as the reverse complement.
TGGTTCTATAATGACATGCAAGCAGCAAAGAACAGGATGTTTATCAGCCACTGAGAGAGCATAGTACAGCCTAGAGAGTACAGGAAAGACTGTATGTACATCAGCCCAAACAAAATGGGGCACTAATATTACCATTACTATTGTTCATTAAAGCACCACTGGGGTGGGGAGGAGATCTTGGTCAAGAATCTGGTTTGGGGAAAGAGAGGTTTTCATTCTTCCTCTCTTCTCAGCATGTCTCTAATCCAGATCTGCTTCCTATGGCTGCATTTAATGGCAGTAACACTGCACCCTCCGCCTTTTTTCTTGAACGATGAGCAGTAGACCAGGATGATTTTCCATAAAATTAAATCCCCTATCCAGAGGCATTACTATTGAAATGCACAGATTATAATAATCAGGAATGCAGTAATGATTTTTTCCTATAGAAAATGTGTGACAAATATTGCATCCCCAAAATTTAGACTTCATTTTTTTTCTTATTCTTTGTGTTTCTTTTTTTCCCCCTACATCTTTCCAGTTGAGGATGCACACTGGCACTGTATTACAAAAGCCTCAAATCCCCTTGTTTCCAATTTAGTATATTAGCTCAAAGGAGTACTGTAGGTGGATTTCCATAAAATATCTGTGAGTAGAAACAGAAAAGGTAACAGGATAGGTACTTTTCCATGACAAGAAGATTTGCATCTTTTTACTTTAATTCTTCATGAACTTTAACTGCAGCATCAGAACACTTGACTCCACAGTGGCAGATAATTAACTTGGTGTCACCTCTAATCAATGACATAGGTTTCCATATCACCTTAAAAATGTAATCCTGCCAGATTCTCATAGTACATCTTATTTATTCATTCATTCAATTAGTATGGCTACCCCTCTAGCAGAATGCAACTCTGGGTATCTAACATTGGATTAAAAGAATAAAACCACCCCAAGCAATAAAAATAATCATATTCATAAAAATATGAAGACAATCATATTCAGATCAATGACCCTAAACGCAGATTCACCTAGCACCCTGGCCTAATGCTCAAGGGAAGAAATAGTTGCTCCCAAGGAATGCTGAATGGAGTTTTCCTGATGGACTTGGCTGGCAGTGCATTCCAGCTGTTGACCAAATCTGGTTATTAGAAATGCTCAGCTACAATACTTTTCATTTAAATCAAGATTTGTAAAGGAGTTATATAATATCTTTATAAACAGCAAGACATGATCTGATTAAAGAGAGAAAGAAAATTGGAATGATGTTAAATTGGAATGATGTACTTCATCGAGATGACCATAGAGCCAAAGAAAACACTAAAATTATTATTATTATTAATTCTTAATTAATTCTTAATTAATTATTAATTAATAATTCTCACCATTTTTTTACCACAGTGAAAATTAAAAAGTCAAAAGTATCACTGCATCCCCAACAAAAATGCTATTACTAGAGATGCAAGTACTAATTTTCAGCAGAAATAGGGAAAAAAAGTGATACAATCTTTACACTTGGTTTTGTGTATGTACCAACAATCACTTTTTTTAATTATAGGTATTGTGTTTTAAAATGTTATTAAATCTCAGGTGGTGACTTAATAAGTGGAGGAGTTCTAAAAAAGAATGATCCACACAGAGAACTGGTTGTTCACATATTTGAATCCCACCACTGTGGAGGAGTTCTAAAAAAGAATGATATTCAAAACTTCACCATATGATTTATTTATTTATTTATTTATTTATT
>NW_015386858.1:573928-593594 GCF_001527695.2 Protobothrops mucrosquamatus | reverse complement strand
CCTCTCCGAGGGGGCCAAAGTTTCGCCCCCTATAGTCAGCGATGGAATCAGCTGACTATGCCGCGGCGCCGGTAACCACAGCCACTCGGTCTTGGACGGGTTGAGCCTGAGTCTGTTCCTCCCCATCCAGACCCTCACGGCCTCCAGACACCGGGTCATCACGTCAAGGGCATCGTTGGGGTGGCCCGGAGTGGATATGATGAACGATTGAGGGAACTAGTTGTGTCTAATCTAACAAAGAGAAGGATTAGGGGTGATAAGATAACAGTCTTCCAGTACTTGAGGGGCTGTCAACAGAAGAGTGGGGTCAACTTATTCTCCAAAGCACCTGAGGGCTAAACAAGATGATCCTTAAAGAGAGAGCCAACCTAGAACTAGGGAGAAATTTCCTGTCAGTAAGAACAATTAATCAGTGGCGTATCTCTGGAAGTTGGAGGACTCCATCATTAGGGCACTGGAGATTTTCAAGAAGAGACTGAATAGCAATTTGTCCAGAATGGTACAGGGTCTCCTGCTTGAGCAGGAGATTGGACAAGAAGACCTCCACGGTGCCTTCCAACCCTATTACTCTATAGTCTAGATCAGTGGTGGAACTCAGCCGGTTCGCACCAGTTCGGCAGAACCGGTAGCTAATTTTTTGTTGCCCAGGCCCAGAACGGACTTCCGGAAGTGGCATCCACATAGAGAACCATTTGTTCACATATTTGAATCCCACCACTGGTCTAGGTTCTAATAAGATCAAAATTAAAATATGTCTTCCTTAAATTTCCTAGTAGATGTCAGAAATATTATACAGAGGGAAAATTGTTGGTGGGTTGGACCCAAAATGTGATCCCACAGAGGACTTCTTTCATCCCCAGAAAGGTTCTGATCCTACAGAATATCTTACCAATGGAATGGAGGGAACTGTGCTGATGTCCCCCTTCCTGCAGCCTCTTATATACCTAAAAAATCTGCCTAGAAAATTAGAAAATTGTCAAAACAATACAGGAAGTTAAATGGATAAAAATGATTTCTTTTCCTTCTTTCTATCTGTAAAATCATTTTGAGCAAACTCTGATCAAGGTATGCTGCCACTGATGAAAGAATTCAGATCTCTTCCAACATATTCACTTGCTATAAACTACAAATGTTGTAATTGAGGACTGTAGAAAGTGGCCATTGGAGTTGCTGATGTACTACTCCTAGTAGCCAAAACAAGCATAGTGCCTGATGAGGGATGCTGGAATATGCAGTTCGGCAATACGTGGATAGTTCTACTATAATTCATGTAAAGAAATACTTTGAAAACAACATGAAAATCTCATCCATAAGGTATTGAAGATACCAATAGTTCCATAACAGAAATTATACTTCCTTTTCTTCCAAATATGCTTTCTAATAATGTTGTTTTTTAAAAATATAAGGTGTAATTTATTGGTTTCTCGGAGGATCCTCTATGGTAAGGTGACCAACCGTCCTCCTTTAGGGAGGACAGTCCTCCTTTTGTGAGTTCTGTCTTCCCTTGAAAAGTGTCCTCCTACATGTTCTCCTTTTTGATATTTGAAGACTAATCTGCAGAGCTTTTTTCCCCTCATAGAACGCTCATAACGGCGTTCTGGCACCTTTTTTCGATGTTTTTTTTTCAACTTTTGCATGAGCTGTGCTATTCCCCCTATTGGCTTTCAAAAGCCAATAGGAATTGCTGCTGAATGCGCCAAAACACCCGGCCGGCAAACTTTGCACATGTAAGTTGTCTGCAGCGAAGGCGAATTGGCAGGAACTTTGCACCTCTCCCTGCTACCCAACTACACCATCTCCTAGTTAGTCCCGAAGATACCTGGAGGAGACTGGAGCGGCGACACCACGGTAACTTTCTCTTGATCTTCGGCCCTGCTAGGGCAATAATGGCTGCGGGCGCAAGAGGCAGGGGCGGCGGGGCTGCTGTGGGCGGGGGTGTGAGGGGCGGTGGTGGCCGGCTGCCCCCCATGCTGTGGGAGCTGCGGGGCCTGCTCTACACGGGCTGCGCAGGGTGGGCGGTGGTGCTGGCGGGGTGTGTCGATGGCGGGCTGCCCCCTGGGGCCGGAGCCGGCGCAGCTGGTGCTTTGGGAGCCGCAGGGCCCGCTCTACATGGCGGGGCAGTAGTGCTGGCGGGGCGGCTGCGGGCAGGGGCACGGCATGTAAGCATAATTACAATATAAAATGTTATTGTTACAAATGTTTTTTATTATGCATTTATCATATTATAGTGTATTCTGTATTATTGTTGCAATGAATAAAATGTTTCTTTTATTTACGATATTTTTTTCTTCAATTTATTTGTGTCCTCCTTTTCATTGTAAAAAGTTGGTCACCTTATCTATGGTATATTAGATTTTGTTCAAATTTTTCCTTCTGATATCAGAGAACTCCAAACACCGAAGAGAAAATCTAATATCAGATACTCCTTCCAATAATTCCCTTCAGAAACTATTAAAATCAGGTCACTTTGACTTTGGAGAATTGATTGAATATGTTGGATTTTACTTTTGAATCTCAATCAAGGGTTCTTCATGCTTATTCTGGTAAACAAAACAAAAAGAATCAACTGCACACCTCAGATATACTTGTGTTAACATGCCACAAGACATTGGCTGAAATTTAGAAAAATCTCTTTAGATAATAGGTTCCCAGCCTTTTCTTCTTTTCTTAGTGCTCTGTTTGATCAGATACTCCGTTCTTCTTTTAAATGTTTGTCATCTTTTCTTTAAAGGAAAAGCTCCCTATCATTAAGGAGTGGTAAACCAGATTAGAAGTTGATAAAAATTATGCAATATTCTCTTCTGTCCCTCAGCTGGTTCCAATCTGAACCACAAATGTAGCATTCTGCACCCAAAATTTCCATACACCCATCAGAGGAAGATTCAAGTAGAACCTAATGCAGTAATCTAATGTGGGTGTTCAGATGTGTGGGAGATGACCAGATAACCATTCAGCATCTACTAGCCTAAGATGTAGGAAAGTGCTTGTAGCTACTGCAAAGGCCAATGTTAAAAAAAAATGATACAAACAGTGTCAGTAAGTGGAAACTGAAAAAATTAGCTACACTGGAAGAAGGAAATGGCTAAGCACTAAATATTGCTTTTGCTATACCCATAGCAAAAGCTTTGCATGGAATGTTTGTGTGGCTTTGTTGCTCCACACAAAATCACATCAGGAAGACTCTGAGATCATACCATGTATCTTCTACTTCTCTCTCAAACATATTGGATGGTACCCGCACATCTGCTGCAGAGATCCCTCTAATCATCTAGATGGGTTTAGGGGTAAAATGAGGTCTATAGAGGGGTAGGAAATCTATTTTACTGGATCAGCCTAAACCAAACATTTATCAACAGGAAAAGTTGACACAGACACAAACTTTTTCTTCTTTTTTCTAACTACACATTACAGTAATTCTTCTACTTGCAACAATACCAGGAAGGTTTTAGAAAATTAAAGCAGACTCATGATGCAAAATAGTAAGGTGGAATAATGCCCCTTAGTACGTATGGCCTAGTTTCAAAGCTTACATTTAATAACTAAATGAATTTACTAAATACTCATGATTTTGCTTCTTAAGATCAGGTATTGATTCTGCCTGACACCACCTTATGCTGCAATGAGGAAGGTTTTTTAAAAAATTATTCTCATTGCTTTGAATAAAAACTTTTATTTCTGCCACCAATTGTGTGGAGTTGGTGGGGAGGCTTCTTAGGATCACAAAACAAGGAGAAACAGATGTGACAATCTCAATGGAAAGAATACTATAAAATCACACACACATACTTTTTAAATCTCTTCATATAGCCGAAAACTGTGTCTTGAGTGTAAGAGGAATTGAAGTACTTCAGTCTAGATCAAAACAAACATATCACAATAAATTTCATAGGCTTCAAGTTGCTAGAAATGTCTTCCTTGTTTTTTCTGCAAAAACCTAAAAAACACTTAAGTGAAATTATGGAGTTTCCAGACCACAGGCCTGCAGTTACAGGACAACATTCTGGCTCCACTATAGCTCTGATACAATATTGCTACCCAAATAAAAGTTCCCTTTCTCGGTGGCTGGGAATCCCAACCCACCAGTTCTTATTCTTTCTATCTCTTACCCTTCTAAAGCAATGCTACTCAAAGATGTGATTTCAAGAACCTCCCCTCCCCACTCCTGCAGGATGCGGTCTAGTAGGATTTCCCCTGCTTTTTAACTGACAGCTCGTCAATAGATTTAAAGGTTCAGCGTTTAACCAAAATCTTAAAAAGCTACTTCATTTCTTTCTCTCCCTCTGCTTTTTTTACTTCCTCCACCCTTGCTCAATAGAGAGGGGAAGCCCCAGGTCTCTTTTAATCAGAAGTGATAAAAGCTATGAGAGTGAGATCTTGACTGAAAAGGAAAAAGCCCTTGCTTCAGTTGCGTGAGAGGTACTGTACGTTCTAGCATCTGAAACTAAAACTCTGGACATTCCACTGCCAGGCCATCAGTATGATATTTCTTCCCACCACAGAGAAAGTAAGAGTTATAGCTACAAGAAAGTGGGTCCTGATGCCATCCAAGACATTCCAGGCTCCTCCCCCCCCAAAAAAATTTTTCTAAATATTTCATATACAGATCTGTAAAGCATGCCTTCATCTATCTATCTCACTGCTCGGTAAGAAATTAATCGTTTCTGTAAATGCTGCCCAGTCAGAATGAGTGTCCAAATATAAAGTTCCTTCACCTACAGTTGTCCAGAAGATGAGATTTTAATGGAGAGTTTCTTATGCTCTGCTACTGCTAGTCATCCTTTTGCACAGCTTTCAGTCTCATCTTCTTTAGGAAGGGGAAAAAAAGGAGGCAAGAGACAATGAAGATGGTTTGTTTGGCTTTTAGTGTGAACTACTGCAATTCCTTCAATAAACCATAGTTAAACAGGGGGCACATTAGCCCAGTGGTTAAAGAGGATGGGCTTGTCAACTGACAATTTGGATTCAAGACCTGACGCTGTGTAACTGGGTGAGCTCCTGTCAGTTGCCCCAGCTCCTGCCCACCTATTGGTTCAAAAGCATGCAAATGCAAGTAGATAAATAGGTACCACTTCAGTGGGACGGTAACAACGTTCAGTGCACCTCAGCATGTAGTCATGCTGGCCACATGAACATAGAAATGTCTTCAGAGAACGCTGTCTCTCTCAGCTAAGAAACAGAGATGAATACTGCCCCTTAGAGTCAGACACCACTGGACAGTGGAAACCTTTACCTTTAAACAAGCCACTGCTTTCTCCAGTGTGTGAATGCAATCAGAGACAGGGATGGATGTGGGTGTGAGTGGCTTTTGTGTGTACATGAGAGAGAATGATCGTGTGCTATAGTTTTGTCAATGTTGGCTCTTTTGCCTGCGATGGGAGAAATGTATATTCTTTGCATTTAATGCAAATTTGTTTAATATTTAATATTAATGAAATATTAATGTATAAATAAACTATTTAATTTTGCAGTTCTGAAACAATAATGGAATCAAAACCTGGTTACAGTTTTAAATTTCCATTTCCATTTGTTAGAAATATACAAATTTTAAATTTTAAGGAAGATAATTTGGTTCATTAGGAAAAAGCCCCTGCAAAAACAGGAATTTGAGGCACAACCAAAAGAAAAAAAATATTAGGAGAAACACACATAAAAATAGCTCTGAAGTTTTTAGCCAAGCATTTTTTTAAAAAATAAATACCGTAAATCTCAAACTAATTTGAAAATAGACTCCATAGTTTGGAAAAATGAAAATTGAAGGAAAACTTTTGCTTATTTGCACGCAATATCCATCTTCCCCCTCACACACACACACACACACACACACACACACACAATCATTTTTCCAAAATGGCAGGTAGCCCTTGAGGGAAGAAAGATTTCTGCCACTCCTGGGCATTAGTATATTATGAAATTAAAATTTCTTTATTCACATTTCCCTCTCACTTATTTTTTTCTACTTTGCAGTTAGATGCACCATATTAGATAATAGGAAGTAGTTGTGATCAGTAGCATTCATGACCAGGTTTTGAATTCTAAATTAATAAGCTTGTGTTACGTGTGCCCTGCTGCCATAGAAAAATATCATAATATCCTGGCAGAAAAGAGAGGCCACTCAAATTTGCAGTCTAAAGCCAGACCTGAAAAACTAGGTAGGTTCAAATACAGATTACAGGTAGTCCTCAACTTACAATAGTTCATTTAGTGACCATTCAAAGTTACAAAGGCACTGAAAAAAGTGACTTATGACCGGTTTTCACACGACCATTGAAGCATCCCTAGAGTCACATGATCAAAATTCAGATGCTTGGCGATTGGTTCATACTTATGAAGGTTGCAGTTTCCCGGGGTCATGTGATCACCTTCTGCAACCTTCTGACAAGCAAAGTCAATGGGGAAGCTAGATTCATTTAACAACCATGTTACTAACTTAACAAATGCAATAATTTACTTAACAACTGTAGCAAGAAAAGTCATAAAATGGGACAAACTCACTTAACAAATGTTTCACTTGGTAACATAAATTTTGGGCTCAATTATGGTCGTAACTCGAGGACTACTTGTATTCAAACGAAAGCTCAAAGAGGTAATTTTGCTTCTTGACAATAAAACTGACCAACAAATAGCATTTAATTATAATTAAAATGTCTCTGAGTATCTTGACCAACACAAGGAAAGAAATAATAGTGGGCTGTGTTAAGCGTCAGAAGGAACTACAAGCACACCAGTGAACTGAAAGATAATTTTATTCTTGGAAGGATAATTGCAAGGATAATTTTAAGCATTAAGATATATAGAAATCTCTCACATATAAGAAAATGCTTGAATATGTTGCTAGAGAGATCCATAGATGCTTATCATGCTATCCATGTGGAGTCTGGTAATGTGGATGTTAATTTACAGAGAAATGGGGTCCTTGGTAAAGAGAACTTTTGGGTCTTTTGTGTTACACACGGACTGGAAATGTGTTCCTCTGAATTTGCCTGCCATAGACCCCCTTCTCTCAGTTCATACTTTGTCTTCAGAGAGAAGGGAAAATAATAGCAGTGTTTCCTTTCTGCAGAGAGATTGTGTAGGTCACTGTTTCTTCAGGATAGGGAATGATCTCAGTGCCAGGCTGGTGGCATTGGGATAAAGTGGGAGAAAAGCACGGTGGCATTTGATTCTGCATGATTTGGATACAGAACACACACCGCTGTTCCAGCTTTGAGTTTTAATAATATAGATAATGGCCAGAAAGAATAATCTCCCCAACCTCACCACAGAAAGGCTTTAGCAATTTGCAACACTGAAGGCTTACGACAATTTGTGTAGCGACCGTTCAAAATTACAACGGCACTGAAAAAAGTGACATGACCATTTTTCACACTTATGGCTGTTGCGGCATCCCCATGGTCATGTGATCAACATTCAAATGCCTGGCAACTGACTCATATTTATGACAGTTGCAGTGTCCCGGGATTATGTGAACACCTTTCATGGCCTTCTGACAAGCAAAGTCAATAGGGAAGCCAGGTTCACTTAACAAACATGTAACTGATAACAACTGCAGTGATTCACTTAACAAATATGGCAAGAAAGATCATAAAATGGGGCAACACTCACTTAACAAATGTCTCACTTAGCAACAAAAGTTTGGGACTCAATTGTGGTCATAAGTCGAGGACTACCTGTATTCTGGCCTTTAAGGAACTTGCAAATTTCTTTGGAAAAAACTATAAAAAATTCTGAAAGCTGTCAAAAAATGGTTGAATTCATCATTCTACTCTGATACCTTACCCAGGAATTCCTTTTTCCTATCCTCAGATTCATCCGAGCAGAGGATGTGAGTTCCCTTCCTCAATTTACAAAACGGTTCTCAGAGGATGATTCAGAGCCATACCAACTGGTAATTCAATGTATCTTGCTTTAAAACCCTTTTCTGACACCCTCCTGCAGACACTCCTGCAGACACCTGAGAAATGGTGTAAATGTCTTCAGACTGATCAAAAGGAAGGAGAGTGTCATGAAATAGCTAGTTGCGAACTTCTCCATTATTAGCAAAAAGACACGGCTCTTTACCAGATCATGGAAATGCTGTTAGACAAATAGTCTCCATGTTAAAGATACCTGAAGATGTATTGCTTCCAATGGGAAATAGTTCAGTTGGTGGGTTGTTGTTGTTGTTTTTAATTCTGTCCCTTTCTTCCAAAAAGAGTAACTGAGAATTGTGCTTGGAAAAGAATCACTTTCAGTTTTAGGCTGAAATGTATGTTGGAAATGTGAACCACATGAAGAGACATTTTATCATGCTTGTTGGACGTGTACAAAAACTAAAACAATTGGATTCACATAGATACTTTGATGCAGAGGATTTTAAGGATTAATATTCAACTGAAGCCGTATTTTTTCCTTTTGGGATCAGTGGGTAAACAGAAAAAAAAAACCATGGAAGATCATTTCAGTATATGATCCCAGCAGTGAGATTACAGAAATTCAACACTAACCACTATGGAGGAATGATTGATGAAGTTGAAAGATTTTGCTGAGATGGATAAATTACCTGATTTGACTACTAGAGAAAAGACGTTATCTACATCTATAGTTAACTGGAAGCCTTTTACAGACTTTTTGCATAAAAATGAAAAAAAAAGGAAGGTATGGTTTTGATGCTTAGTCAGGATAAATTATAGAAAGATGAGTAATACGATGTAACCTTAGAGAAAGAACTTAAATATATATTTGTATTTATAACTGCTGTGAAGAATTTCGGAAGCCACTTCTTTATATCTTTTTTTTTCTTCAGCTTTTTCCTTTTCTTGCACATTTCTTTTTGTTTTCTTTCTTCCTTTCTGTTAGTATGTCTTAGCTTTTTTCTTCTTGTTTAAAAGCTTTAATAAAAATTATATTTTAAAAAAAGGAAGTCTGTCCTAACTACAGGTAGTCCTCAACTTACAACAGTTCATTTAGTGATCTTTTGAAGCTACAACAGCCCTGAAAAAAGTGACTTATTTTTCATACTTAACGACCGTTGCAGCATCCCCAGGGTCATGTGATTTACATTCGGATGCTTGACAACTGACTTACATTTATGACTGTTGCAGTGTCCCGGAGTCATGTTTTTGCAAACTTCTGATAAGCAAAATCAATGGGGAAGCCAAATTCACTTAATGCTAATAGAAGAATTGCATAATTCACTTATCAAATGTGGCAAGAAAAGTCATAAAATGGGGCAAAACTCACTTTAAAAAATTCTCACTTAACAACATAAATTTTGGCCTCAATTGTGGTTGTAAGTTGAGGACTATCTATATAGCTTATAACAGCACACAATATGAAGGGATAAAAGGATGCTGACAATTTACATCACTGAATAAGAAAGAACTGACCACAGCTGTGTCAGGGCATGCCACTGTAGTGTGTTCTTCACTTCACCTTTCCAGGCTAGCCAACAGCTAAGTTTGCCTAACCCCAATGTTAGTTTTTCTGTTTCTTTTTCTTTTTTTTTTCAATTTGCAAAGCCTGTTTTAACATATTCAGAAATGGAATCCTTCCAACTGCATTCTGTTCCAGGATAGATTGTGCCTTATAATATTGGAACTGAATTGTGTGACACTTGCAGACCAAACTGACCATCTTGGACACTTCTTAAAAGATGCTGAACGAGTTAAAATTAGGCAACTAACCAACAGACCAATTTTTAGATTGCAACATCTCCAGCTGTGAAGGCATTTCCTACTAGGCTTTCTCAGAAAAGGAGACAGCTGAGAGGGTTCCTCAAAATATGTAACAGTGAGTAGTCATTTTTTTGCAGAATTATACTACATAAATGTTTATAGATAACATTTCTATAGATAAGGAATTGAAAAAAGGCAGAGGCGGTGGTTCACACTGTAGTAAGCAAATCAACATGTTGTTGTTACTATTCGGAAACTCAAGCTATTGCACAACAGGCAAAAAAAAATGACGCATGTAGTGCTTTTGGAAAATGTTAGATATGCTTTAGGCGTGGTCCCATCATTACAATGAGAAGGGGTGAGGTGGAATATCAGCACCCATATTATACATCCTCAGGATAGCCATTTTATTCATCTTTTTGATGCTGAGGACAATAGTATTGGGACTGAGAATACACTATCTATAATCATGCTGATCAAGCACATTTTAACTATTGTCACAGAGGAGGCAATTTTTATTACTTTGAGCCAAATCTCCACTGGACTGATTTCAATGAAAAAAATCTCGTACTTTACCATGTGAGTGTGCACAATGTCTCTTAGGAACAATATATCCTTTCATGTAGGTGGAAGACCTATATTAAGATACTACATTTCATTTTTTTTATCTAAACGTCAATGGTGGGGAAGTGTTCAATTTTGTGAAAGTAATGTGCTAAAAAAATAGGGTTTAAATTGTTTATTTCTTTATATTTCACATTTCTAAATCTTTTGCCATTTTACTGCCCATTTTTCTGTTCTAAAGGTCTCTTCACATCCTCAAAACTCGTAACTCCACAGTGGAAAACCTCTTGAAAAACAATATATCATTATTGGAAGTCAATTTGTAAACAATTTTTGCAGACTATAGTTTTACGTGCATTTTAACTATCAAGGTAAAAGTTAATAATGAAAGAAGTAATTAAAAGTGGTCTTTTCTTCTAACAATGAACTTTTATTTTACTGTAAATGATCTCCACTATCTTAATGACTATAATTATAAATTTTAGTAACCTGAACATTTATTTATTCTATACTAATTCATACAGCTATTTAATCCAATCTATAATCTATGTCCAAAAATCCTGCAATGGATCAACTTCTTGGGGCTGAGTAAAAGAAGTAATCACTTAATTTTACTGCTTTTACAAATCATATAAAGGGCCTTATTTTTGCTTGGTGGACTTCAGATTATCTATGGATACCTCAAGTAATGAAACACTTTCAAATGTCCCATCTCTGTACTTCTGACCACTGAAGCTGGACATACTCTTCATACTTAGAATTAAAAGTGATACTGATATATATATATATATATTTGTATAGCTCTCAAAAATGGGCAAGAGATCTCTCCCTTCTTCTAACAGGAAGATAACCCAGTTAATATTGCCTCCTGGTGGCTCAGATTTCCTTCCGCCTAATCAATCTGAAATCAGACCTTCCAAACAACAGGGAGACTTGTGATCTTTAGCATTCAAGCTCTACTCAGAGGATTCTTCCTTGTGTAATATTAACTGCAGCATGAATCTGTCCCAAAGACCATGTCCAACATCCAGCGCAAAGCTGAGACCAATTATAAAACTGTCTTTAGCTATCTCAATTGGTAGTGTTTTTTCTTCCCCTGACATAATTCTAATCATGGGCACAATCTAGAACCCTAGTACAGCTAGTCCTCGACTTACGACCACAATTGAGCCCAAAATTTATGTTGTTAAGTGAGACATTTGTTAAGTGAGTTTTGCCCCATTTTATGACCTTTCTTGTTTCAGTTGTTAAGTGAACCACTGCAGTTGATAAGTTAGTAACCCGGTTGTTAAGTGAATCTGGCTGCCCCCATTGACTTTGTTTGTCAGAAGGTCGCAAAAGGGGATCGCATGATCCTGAGGCACAGCAAAGGTCATAAATAATGAGCCAGTTGCCAAGCAGCTGGATTTTGATCACGTGATCATGGGGATGATGCAAAGGTCGTAACCTGGAAAGGTTACAGTCATAAGTCACATTTTTCAGTGCTGTTGTAACTTTGAACAGTCACTAAACGAACTGTTGTAAGTCACGGACTATATAGGAAATCGTGGGAGGTTGAAATCCACACATCTTAAAGTTGCCAAAGTTGAGAAACACTGACCTACAATATTTCATTGCTGATATGATCAGGGAGTTGATTTTTGGCTACTGTAGGTACACACAGAAACACACACATACATCCCTGGTTACTGAGAACTGCCCTAAATGACCATTTTTTACTTGGTCTGCTGAATAAGCTGGATGATTGGCTTTCTCGGGTGCATCTGCCTGCACAATGCCTTTCTAGTGTCTTCTGAATGCTTGCTAGGTTTTATGTGGGTTCCTTGTAACCAGGGATTTAATATTCATTCAAAACAGCACTAGGCCTGTTTTAAAAAGCTGCACAGAAATTTGACATATACAGGAAAGTTAGCTGGGATTTGCCAGGTGTGCATTGCTGGTTCTGTCATCAATTACAGATTTTCACAGAAGATTTTATGTGGTCATAATTTTAGTCTGTTTATAGCTTGGATTGGGTGAAGTCACCTTCCACAGCCCTATGACATTTTGCTATTCCCCAAGTTACTTCCAGATCTTGCTGGCCACAACTGCTTGCTGTTATCCCTTTCATTCCCTTACAGAATTAATAAAACATTCTTTATCATTCATCCCTTACAATTTAACCTGAAATCTTCCTGTATGCCTGTGACCTGCCAGCCAAATTATATGACATAGGTTGAGTGCTCTTTCAGAAGAGTTCTAGACGCATGTTCAAATGATAGCCCAAATGATAGGTACTGTAGAAGAGAACTCTAAATCTGTCGCTTATTAACCAGATTTAGATTAGCCGGTGGTTAAACCAGCTGTTCTTATTATACACCTATATTCCCCTATCCTTGCCCCACTATATATTAAGGACAGCGATTGTTGGTGGTTTCTCCTGCTAATAGGTGGTGGAAGAAAAATCAAATCAGGAATCCTTGTCCCACATCAAAACCATAAGGATAGCATCACTGTCTGGTCTTTTGATGAGGTAGAATAGGGCTTGGGAGTACAATTTACATGGCATAATTTTCCGCCTCTGGAAGAAGACTGGAAGAAACCTCTTTAACTCAGTTGTATGACTGTGCCCACAGACACAGTGGTATAAATGTGAATTTGTCCCACTGTGCCTTCTATGGACACGAACTGAAAATATCAAACCTCACACAATTCCATAGAATCAGTGTTATTTATTCTGAATTTCTTCTCAAGAAATGCATTGCAATCTTTAAGGAAATCTAGTTAAAGTCATGGGTCATTTTCATTTGAAATACTCTGGAACGGATCCAGTATTATTTATATTCAGATTGCATTCATTGGTATCATTGCAACACAGATACAACAAACCTAACTTCTATATATGACTAAGACTCTAGATTCATCTTCTGGTTCCTTCTTTTACTAACAATTAGTAATGGCAAAGGAAGGGAAATGTTGGATATTTTTAGATCATCTTCCACACCAAACGTCTAAAGTTGGAAGCCAAAAGAACAGGTTAGGGCAATTGTATGGCATAAGCTTTCATGGAATAGAGACCAAATCGTTAAATCAAGTTAGACTTGTTGTAGTTTTACACTTTCATCTGAACCATCTTCTGTCACAGGATGCAAGTTGGCTAACCCGGCAGTCGTCCATCTGTACATTTACCGGGGTACCCAAACCTTTTTGGTTGGTGCACACATTTAGAATTTTAAAAGTAAGTTGTCTGCACAGAAATGGCTATTGCAAATTACAAAATGGCTACAACAGAAGGCAGAAAGTTCTGTTTGATTACAAAAGGACTGTCATGGTGAATGAATCCAGTCATGAAACAGCCTCTACTTACTCTATTTTACTTGGGGTTTTTTTCTCCCTAGGTCAGCTTCCAAGGAAAACTCTGGGACTACAGCCAGCTTACCACAGTGCGTTTCTAAGAATATCTATAAAACTGGTGCTAAAAGCCATGCTTAGAAATAGAAATAAGGGTAAAACTGGAGAAAGGTGTTTTGTTTTGCTGTATGTACATTTTTAATTATCTTTCAAAAACTGTGTGGGTGTATTTGTATGTAGATGCAAGTCTACCCAGTTGGTAGACAGTGCTTTTAATGGACATCAGGGTCGGTGTCAAGGACATTCCACTGGGGATCTCAGCATTTGATTAAATCTTCTGAACTTCAGCAAACTTTTTGTATCCTATCCTGTCAGGAGACAGGTTTTATGAAGCCATAAACCATTTTAGACATGCCAAAATGGGCATGCCAAAGTGTCCATACATCTAAACAAATCCTTTGAAATGCTGTGGGTGCTATTATTTTCTTCCAGCCCAAGAAGGAGACCCCTCTGCTATATCTCCGCCTGGATACACAGGCGGCAATACATCCTCCCTTGAGAAGGTTAAAGGGGGCAGGCTGTGTTTGTCTTTGCATGAGGTGTAACCGTGTGCCTTTGACACCAGCAGGATTTATGAGACCCCATTAAAGCTACGAAGATCGTGCTCCCTGACAGAGAAAAACAGTTGGTTAGGAAGCCCTGGGGCTCCTCCTGGGGCATACCTGGTTCCTAGCTTCTGCTTCCAACTTTTCCAGGCCTTTCAGGGCAATTTCTCAAGTGAGTTTTGAACAGGGTGATTAATGCTTCTCTGCTGAGAGCAAAAAGCTGTGTTTCCTTGGCAGGAGCATTCCCCAGCTGCACTGTTGCAAAGATTGAGCTTCCTTCCTCTGACTACGAATGAAGATATCTTAGCCCCAATTCTCTCCCTTCTGTCCTGCTCCTACAAAGGCTGCTACAGACAGGGGAAGACAGGAAATGATGCCCTGAGTTAAGATGAAATGGGGTATTATAAGGTGACATGGCACCTTATAATATTCCACAGATGATTTGGAATATATAGACATCAGAAAATCTCCAGGAATTCTTCTCTAAGGTCAATAAACGACAATAGAAATAAATACAGGAGGTCCTCGACTTACAACAGTTCGTTTAATGACCATTCAAAGTTACAACAGCACTGAAAAATGTGACTTATGACTGTTTTTCACAATTACGACCTTTGCAGCATCCCCATGATCACGTGATCAAAATTCAGATGCTTGGCAACTGGTTCATATTTATGACTGTTGCTGTGTCCCGAGATCATGTGATCCCCTTTTGCAACCTTCTGACAAGCAAAGTCAATGGGGAAGCCAGATTCACTTAACAACCGGTTTACTAACTTACCAATTGCAGTGATTCACTTAACAACTGGGGCAAAAAAGTCATAAAATAGGGCAAAACTCACTTAACAAATGTCTCAGGTAACAACAGAAATTTTGGACTCAATTGTGGTCGTAAGTCAAGGACTATCTGTAAGAGTTAGTTTCTTTTTCATCCTAATTTTGTTTCCTGAGGTGACTATTTCCTGCTGCCTAATGGTAGAACTGGCACTGGTTTTCTAGCAGACTTTTTCTATTTATGGAAATATTCAGAAGTTGCTTTGGGTTTAAAACAGGCATGAATGAATTTCATTTAGTTCAGAAAAAAGGGCTCTATGGTCACTATAGGTTTTGCACACTTACAGAACCTGTTCCTCTGTAGTCTGTATCAGTCAGACTCAGCTAGAATACTGTGTCCAGTACAGGGCATAGCATTTTAAAAGGATACTGACAAACTGGAGTCTGAACAGAGAACAGAAGTTAAGACATAAAGGCCTTGGAAGGAAGACCATATGAAGAAGAGTTGGAGGCATGGAGATGACAATGGGGAGAAATTGTCTTCAAGTATCTGAAAAACTGTAATGGAAAAGTTGGAGAATAGTTCAGAGTTATTCTAGAGCACAGAACAAGAAGCAATGAGTTTAAATTAGAAGGAAGTAGATTTTACTTGGACATCAGGAAACAATTGCTCAGACTAAGAGCTGTTCAACAGTGGAAGATACCTTGGGAGGTGTTTGTTTATTTAGTTATTTATTTGCATCCTGCCTTCATTATTTTTACAGATAACTCAAGGTGGTGAACATTTCCAACACATTGTCCTCCTACTATTGTCTCCACAACAACCCTGTGAGGTGGGTTGGGCTGAGAGAGAGAGTGACATGTTGGACTCCCAGTTGCTGGAAGTACTTAAACAGAAGTTGAATGCCAAGGACTTACACAGTACTTAACAGTACTTAAACAGAGGTTAACAATATTTAAACAGAGGTTGAATGCCAAGGATGCTATAGTAGTGGACTTCTTCATTGAGTACAGGGTTGAACTAGATGGTCTCTAATGTCACTTCCAGTTTTCACATTCTATGAGTCGGTATTCTTACTGCTGCCCTCTCCAAAGAACTTCTTAAGAAGGCTGCATTTTCACAATTTGCCAGCCAGTTGCAGCAATGTAGAGACTCTTCTGCTGTTGCAAAAATAGAACAGCCCAGCCAATAATGTCAACAACAGGTTGCTTAATACCACCATTATCACAAAATTGCATAGTGTTCAGATTTTCAGCTACTCTAAGGGCAGTCTGATAATTCTATGGAAATTTATGAGGTCATTCAAAAATAGCACATAAACTGGCTTTTTATTACCAACCATATCGGGAGTAATTGAATTTGCACAACATGCTTATTCATAGTTTACTTATGCTTATTCATAGCTAATTCAATCATGGTTTATTCAGTTTTCACCACATCCTACGCTTGCATCAAATACTGAATCATAACCTACTTTCATGGGCAAGCTAGCACAAGCTAGCCCTGTAACTTGCTAACACAGACAAGTGATACAAGCTAATTAAAAAGAGATTGATCGTTTTGTGGTTTAATCTGTCACATAAATACAATCTCCATTTTTATTTTTAGGAACAGTTTATTATATTTATCTTATATTGAGATAACTGGGTCTACCTTGCTAGTAGATTTATACTGGCAGCAATTCTCCAGGTGATCATGGCCATCACTATTTTCCTAGTTAGACTAGCCCAGAACC
Organism: Protobothrops mucrosquamatus; assembly: GCF_001527695.2. Classification (NCBI taxonomy): domain Eukaryota; kingdom Metazoa; phylum Chordata; class Lepidosauria; order Squamata; family Viperidae; genus Protobothrops; species Protobothrops mucrosquamatus. The sequence continues at coordinate 576,932 of NW_015386858.1, read as the reverse complement.
ACACAGTAGATGAGTCCATGCAGGATTCCATTGATGGTCCTACTATGTCAGGCTGAGGAAATCTGAGGATGGTGATAACCCTGACCAGTTTATTCTCAAGTGGGTGTCCCGCTTAAGAAGCTCATAGCATTGGAGGAGCCAGATTCTCCGGCCAGTCCCCTCTCTTACAGACTCATTAGGATTTCCAAACTGTGACGTGTCCTTCCTTTGGGAAGATGCAGACAGAGTCCAAGGGAGGTGTGAATAATCTTGTAGTTGTATTGTTACAGTAAATTCCTACATTTCCCAACATTTCATTCAAAAAATTTGTTCTGTTCATTTCGATGTTTTTAGGGGAGGTGTGTATGTTAAGATTACAATGAGGCAAAACATTTAGGAACTCCTACACTAGCACCAGACAGCATACTAAAAAGCAGAGACATCACCCTGCCAACAAAAGTACGTATAGTCAAGACCATGGTTTTCCGAGTTGCAATGTATGGCTGTGAAAGTTGGACCATAACAAAGGCTGAGCGCCAAAGAATTGAGGCCTTTGAACTATGGTGCTGGAGAAGACTCCTGCGAGTCCCCTGGACTGCAAGGCGATCAAATCGGTCAGTCCTAGAGGAGATCCACCCTGACTGCTCTTTAGAAGGCCAGATCCTGAAGTTGAAACTCAAATACTTTGGCCACCTAATGAGAAGGAAGGACTCACTAGAGAAGAGCCTAATGCTGGGAAAGATTGAGGGCAATAGAAGAAGAGGATGACAGAGAATGAGGTGGCTGGATGGAGTCACTGAAGCAGTAGGAGTGAGCTTAAATGGACTCCAGAAGATGGCAGAGGACAGGAAGGCCTGGAGGAATGTTGTCCACGGGGTCGCGATGGGTCGGGCACAACTTCGCAACTAACAACAACACACTAGCACCATTTCCACATATTTTCAGTTAAAAGCTGAAAACATAATGGAAGCCCACCCAATAACCTACTAGAGGTAGTCCTTGATTTACAACCATTCATTTAACAACTGTTCAAAGTTATAACGGCACTCAGAAAAGTGACTTAGTACCATATTTTAGTACCAGTAATCCACAAATGAATTTGCGGATTTCTCCCAAGCATTCTCTTTTTAAGGTGAATTTTCCTTTGAAGTAATTTTGACTTCTGGTACCTCCACAGACAAGCCATATTGTTTATGTGATAGGGAATATGGAATTAGTTTGGTTTTCACTTTTTTCCCAGTTTAGCCCATGAGACTAATATTTTATAGTACTCTCCCACCCAAGCACCAAATAAATCCAATCCTGCTTGGTTTTCAAACTGAGCCAAAGTGAACTAGTGTTGCTATCTATCTAGGTTTCTTTGATACAGAGGTTTAATTTGCAGCACAATTCTAACTATATTTGTTTAGAAACAAATACACTGGGAATGTTTTTAGAAGCGTGGTTTTGTTGTGGGACACACAGCCTATATTAAACAATTAAAAATCAAAAATCCTTTTGTGAATGTACTAAAAATCAACCAGGAATCTATTAGTCTCTGTCCAACCTTATTTTAGGACAAGATCTCTCAAATAGCCAATATTAACCTTCAAGGGTCAATGGAACTATATATTATTGTTGATTTTGTGGTTGTTGTGGTTGTTATTCGTAGTACCATTAAGATAGTATTTATTAAATTATTTTCATATAATAAATGTTTGGGGGTAATAATCTGAAATTTCATGAAAGGATCTATAAGCTATGCCCAGGAGGAAAGATATTCTTTAATAATGCTATTTAGGTAGAATTTAAAAATGCTTCTTGCAATCATAAGAGTTTTTCTTTCTAATCAATTCAGCAAATCCTACATCAGTTGGAACATCATAAGAAAAGCATTATCTATTTCACATAAAATCATATAAAGACAGTTTATAACCCTGCCACAGAAGAGAGATTTGGCATAAACAGGAAGATGTTGTTAAATCTCTGTAATTTTTTCTTGTGACTGATAGACTCCTCAAACAGTCATGCCTTAATTCATGTTTCCAGACAAACATTTTAAGTGGAAGTTATGTTTATTTTTTGCTCTTTTTTACTTCACTAGGAACATTCTTTACAGCAGTCAGCAGAAGGAAGTTGTAAATTGATTTGTAGCACAAATAAAGGGTGGGAGGAAACAGAAAGGAAAGTATTTCTCTATTGTTACCCATGACATCTGATGAAATCCATGCTTTTTAAAGGATCCAAAGCAGTCTCTTCTAATCTGGAATACAATACACAGAATCACAGGACTGCATGCTGAATGACTATCTGAAGGATGTAGTCCTAGCACTGATGATGTTACCTAGTTTGGTAATGAAACATCTGCAAGAAAACCACCAAGCTCAGAGAGCACCAAGGATCTCACAGTTCAATCCTGAGCTACAAATATTCTCTTCTATCAGATGCTGTCCTATCAGATTTTCAAGGCACAAGGCTGGGAAAAGCTCATCAATATCTCAGTTCCGTTCTCTGGTTTGGAGAATGCAACGAAGAAACATGAGTTCAAATACAGGTAGTCCCCAACGTATGACCATTCGCTTAGCTGCATTTGAAGTTACAATGGCACTGAAAAAAATGGTCCTGGCATTGAGGCTCTTGTAGCATCTCCATGATCATGTAATCAAAAATTTGGCCACTTGGCAACCAGCAGGTATTTATAATTATAATTACAATCAAATGATCTCTATTTGTGTCTTTCCCAGCCAACTTGGACAAGCAAAATCAATTGGAGAAGCTAGATTTACTCAATAACTTTGTGATTCACTTAATGATGGTGGTGATTTGCTTAACAACCACAGCAAAAAATATATATCTGAAATTGGATATATTGTGACTCTCAAATGCCCTTGAATGTCAGTTCCAGCAGCTCCATCCAACAGAGCTAATGATGAATACTGGGAATTATAGTTTGTCACAATTGCAAGGATGACACTAATGGGTTCTGTCTCCCAGAAGTAAGTAGTAAGTGTTAGATCGCGCAGGCAGTAAGACACGAGTCGAGTGA
>NW_015386858.1:570580-571768 GCF_001527695.2 Protobothrops mucrosquamatus | reverse complement strand
ACGGGATACGCGTGGGGTTGTAACGCCTTGTTGATGGTCCCTTTGTAATCGGCACACACCCGCAAGGATCCATCTGGCTTAAGGGGGAGGACGATGGGCGTTTCCCACTTGGCGTGGTCCACCGGCTCGATGACCCCTTGGGCTAGCAGTTTGTCTAGCTGTTCGTCCACTTTGTGTCGTAGGGCGAAAGGGACACGGCAGGGCTTCAATCGGATCAGGGCAACACTGGGATCTAGGTTCAGAGAAATGGGTTTCCCCCGGTATTTACCCAGTGAGCCGTTGAACACGTCCAGGAACTCCTCCAACAGCTGCTCGAACTCCTCCTTGTGGATTCTGTGTAGGCCGGTGAATCCCAGGCCCAGGGGTTTGAGCCACTCGATGCCGAGCAAGGTGGGTCGATGGCCCTCCACAACGGTTAGCGGCAGGCGAGCTTTGTGTCCCCGGAACGAGACGTCCACCCGTGCTCAACCTATCACGCGAAGATTGTGGCCTTTGAAGTCTACGAGCCGTCCCATTGGTTTCTCCAGGGCGGTGTGGGACAGCTCTGGCAGCAGTCTTTTGAGCTTGTCCCACAACATGATAGAACAGATGGATCCCGTATCCACCTCCATCTTACATGGTTGCCTCCCGATCATGACCGTTGCGAAAAACTTTTCCGTGCCAGTCGAGTTGGTGTGGCTGACAACCATGTGATGCACTTTACGCTCGTCCTGGTCGTCGTCGTAGCCCCTTCTCTGGTCACGCCTCCCTTCAGGTCGGGCTGACCCCTTCCATTTGTTCTCATGTGGTTTATGGGGCGGTGAGCGGCGTGGCGGTGAGCGGCGCGGTGGGGATCGTCGTGGTGGAGACGTGTGCCTCCGTGGGGGCGAACGCTGTTTCCTGGAATTTGGGTGCGAGGCTTTTGCGATGTGTCCTCGCCTCAGGCAGCGGCTGCATGTGGTGTCTAGGAACCGACAGTTTGCTCGTGTGTGGTTCCCCAAACACCCTGCACACTCGAGGTCGTCCCGCTCGTCTCGCCATGCTCGCTGCTTCCGGCTGGTAAAGGTGCGATGGACGGTCTCTTCCTCGCCGGCCTCGTCCGATTCGGTGGCCTCCGGATCGGGGGTTGGCTCGCGATGGGTGCGATGGATGTCACCCCGTCTCATCTCGGTGGCCGTGGATTCGGACTCTTCTGCGGCGAGGGCCTCG
>NW_015386858.1:530733-569850 GCF_001527695.2 Protobothrops mucrosquamatus | reverse complement strand
ATGCATAAAGCATTAATGGACCATTTCTCCAGAAGCTCCTTGCCTAATATTAAACAAATCAAGTTTCCACAACAGATTTCCTCATATCTTAATCTTCAGATTTTAAAGAGACCAAAATAGGAGGGAAGTTCCTATTGAAATGTGTCTTCTACTGAGCAACTTGATAACTCTTGTGTCCTTCAAAGAAACATGTTATACTCTCTAAAAGATTTATCTATTCTAGGTTACTGTGTTTAGAAACTACAGTGAAATGTGTGTATGTTTTATATTAGCTGATCGGTTTTCCTTACTGACTTTTCCCTGCACTTAATAAAGCTTCTTAATTTAAAATCTACATCTTGAATATGGTATAAGTTTCTGACAACCCCAGGATTTTGCTATTATATGTTAGACATTCCTCTATGCTGCAAGCTTCAACAAAAGTAGTGGCAAATGAGAAAAACAAGCTGAATTAAATGACTGAGTAACTGACTGGTAGCTAACATCTCCCAAATTAAAAACCTGTAGTCTCCCTACACAAGAGCTTAGGTAACATCAAAAAATAACAATAAACCATTGCAACTTAGCTCACTGTGTAGGCAGCTAGATGATTTTTTAGAGTCATTATCTACAAAGAGATGTACATCAAAGTCACATTTTCTCTTTTGCTTTGACAAAGATGGTCATGGATAAACAAACACACATACATACACAAAAGATGCCAAGCAACCTGTTGAAAATGAGATTATTTTTGACACGGAAGGAAACAAACATTGACACTTAAGCCTTTTTTAAAGAAAAAAACCCTCAGCCCTAGCTTTCAGCTTTGAAACATTCAGTGGTTCCACATGATCCCAACATTAGGAATAGGCAGTGGAGGTAGGCTATATTTCCTTAGTTGAATTTTTGAACATCGTGTTCAGCCTATTTTACTAGCTTTCCTTTCTGTCCCATCTTGAAATGGTAGAAAACCAAATTTGGGCAGTCTATTGGAGGGGAGGAAGCTATGGGGAGGGGGGGGGAAAGGACACGTATTGCTGCTCGCCCATCCCTGCAATGTAATATATGAAGGGGAAATGTGTTAATATAAATAAATAATATTGGTAAAATGCTTTAAGAAAAGAGCTGTCCTGATATTATTGTAGGGCACTGCTTTGTGTTGTACAGTATCAAGGACCATGATAAATTACCGTTGCTAAAATTATTATGAAAACACACTGGGAACGTCTTGTCCTTGTGTCCCTGTCATGCATTTGAAGTGTACATTTTAACATGGGGAAAATGTGCAAAATACTTCTTCGGTTCCAACCATGGAACAAAAAGCAGAAGGGCGAGTCTGTTGCACATCTTTCACTTGTTTCCTGGAATGTCTGAAATCTGGTACAAAGGAGGTACTCATCTCTCTGACTTCCTTTTTCATTTGGCTATACCAGCAGAACATTGTCCCTAGCATCAATCTACTGTACTTGCCAATTTAGATGAGAGAGAGCCATAGTGTTATTGGTTATTTTTATTTTAGCCCTTATGATTGGAAACTTTGGGTAGTAGCCTATTGGGATATATGAATCAAGCAAATTCTGGGTTCGTCTTACAATAACTGTTAAGCAATCCATGGGCATGTGAACCTGGCCAGGGATTGGGTTCTTTCCAGTGGTGGGATTCAAATATGTGAACAAACGGTTCTCTGTGTGGATGCCACTTCTGGAAGTCCTGGGCAACAAAAAATTAGCTACCGTTTCTGCCAAACTGGTGTAAACTGGCTGAATCCCACCACTGGTTCTTTCTTAAAGCCTGTTGAAGCCCATTCTTAAGTGAGGTCGGGGGAGGGGGAGACTGGTCTGCGGCCAAAATGTTTCTTCCAGGGGGTCTTGGGGATTCTTTATAGATCATATTAGGCTTGCAAGCTGATGTTATCACCATATCATACTAATTAATACACCTACTGAAGAGAGGTGCCCTCTATTCAATGTGATCAATATGTCATTGTATACCATAACATTGTAAACATAACCTGTTTAAGGAAAACAGTGAAGCGTTTCCCATAACCTTTCTCCAAATCAAGTAGTTTTCAGAAAAGCACTTCCATAAAACTGGAGTGTGATTCTGAATTGTGGTAAGATCTGCTTGTGGGGACTGCTAGAAAGCCAGTAGAAGCTTTATACCAGTAGTTTTCAAACTCTAATCAAGAATTCTATAGAAGGTATCAAGCCCTATGAAACTTGTTCAGAAGCTGTTCTCAAGGACAGCAAGCCAAGCTGTTGATTCTCCACATTGTTGGCAATACTACCATTTGTAACCCATGTATATACACATACACACAGGGCTTTTTTTCTCATAGAACGCCCAGAATGGAGTTCCGGCACCTTTTTTGGATGGAACCTTGTAGAGTAGGCAAGCCGAGTTGTATAACATGTGTGAGTTCCAGCACCTTTTTTTTTTTTTAATAAAAAAGCACTGCATACACATATACATGTACATATACATATATAATTTTAGTAAAGGCTTTTAAAAGAAAGGTAAAAACTAATACAAAGTAATATAAAATAAGAAAAAGAAAAGAAAAAGAAATCAAAGTGCAGGAAAGAAAAAGAAAAAATAGAAAAGAAAGAAAAAAACATACAAAGAGGTATCCCAAAGGTGCTTTTTCACAAGGCAACTGGACTTTCTTGTTTTTCTTTGAAGACATTTTGCTTCTTATCCAAGAAGCTTCTTCAGCTCTGAGGTTGTTTCTGATCTTCTTTACAGCAGTTACAAGTACAATTATAAATTTCTCTCCTTATTCTATGATTACAACATAACTCTCTTCTTTCTGTAATCTCTCCTGTCATATCATCAAAACCACAAATCAACATTTCACTTTTTCTATTTCACACAAAAAGTCTACAATTTTTTACACATTCACCAAGCATGACAAAATGTCCCTTCGTGTTGATCACATTCCCAACATAAATTTGAAGTGCCTTTATACATTCTAGACAATTTCTCTGGTGACATATACCAACATTATATCATTTTATAAAAATTCTCTATAAGGTTATAACATAGTGTAAATTTCAATCCTTTCTGCCACATATTTCCCCATTGTTCCATCTGTATATTGTAACCATTTTAGCCCACTTTATTCTACATTTCTTCACTTCTTCTGTTTCAAACTTCAGCAGAAATTATACATTCTAGCCATTATTTGTTCCATCATTTGTAGATAAACTCAGTATGTTCAAAATCATACATTAATTTGTCTACTTTAAATCTTTTTAACAATTGTAAACTGTTGATAACTATATTTCTCTGCCACCAGTTCTTCTCTTGATTTTATTTTACATTCCCCTTAATAAAATTCTATTAGCTCACGATAAGTTAGCCTTTTATGTTTGCCTATTATTCTTTGTCTATAACATGCTTCTTGTGCTCAGATCCATGAAGATGCTTTCAGGCACAACTTGTGTTTGTATCGTCTAAAAATCATTTTAGTTTAACATGAATCAGGAAGAGCATAGATATTTGATTAAAATGCTTTCCCCCCCCCTCTCATTACCCCTTAGGAGCTAGTATTGCCACCTTTATCTGAGATGTATCCAAAAATAACAGCAATTTGGTGGAGTCCCATCCAAGCCACCTAGATTATAAAATAATAAAAATAAAAGGAAAAATGTTTTAATCAGCCCGGAAATTCTCTTGGGGCCAGACAGTACCTTTCCCAGTGTCTCCATATACTTTACAGGATCATCCCTGTGTTAACAACTTATCCTTTTTCAATACTGTATACTTTATTAGAAAATTGTTTAAAATGCTTGATGAATCAATAAATAGTGAGATCAGATTCTTTTTAAAAATTATTCTTGCAATTGCTAAGACTATTTCTCATAAATATTTGCACCGTCAAAGGCTTCTTCAGGAGCTATTACAAATAGTGAAAGTATTCCCTGAAGGTAATTTTTTTTTAAAAAAAATACAAAGATCACTCAATCCTCCCATCCTAGTACAGCAAAAATTACAACATCTTAAGAAGGCTAAGAGATTCAGATCTGGTGTAAGGCAGTATTTCTAAATTAGGTGCCCCGCAGCAATACTGGTCTTACGGTATGAAGAATGGGAATTGTGTTACCAACACATCTAGATATATCAAATGAGGGAAATTTGCCAAAAGGCATAAGATTGTTCAGAGTACTTTAGATCAGATCTGAACTAGAGATATTTTCAAGTTGGAGTTAGTCTATCTAGCATAATGCAGATTCAACATGCAGTTCCACATATTTCTGTGCAGAAGTAAATCCCATCAAGTTCAAAACTACTTCAATATATATAGACACTAGGCTGAAATCTTAATGGGATTAGAATTGAATATTTTACTTTCAGTCAAAAGCCTACCCTGAGGAGATTTCTTAGTGCTCAAGATAGACTGAGTAACCCATTAATTTAGAAGCCATTTTGTCATTAGATAATTCAGCTGTATTGTAGTCATTATCATCACCCAGAGACTTCCAGACCCAACAAGGCTCTGATTCTAGGCTACTGTATTCTGGAATCCCTTCTAGTTGTCAACTACAGGTCAGAAATTTTCAAAATTTTGCCAGTAGCCCAGACTAAATGCTAACAAGGATAAGGTACCCTTTTTATCCTTCACAGGATAAACTCTAAAGTCTGCCAGCGTTCAGGAGATGGATTTCTAATGAATTGGCACAGTTATTCTACCTCCCACAAGGAGGCAGCAATCATTGCCCAGAGGGCAGTTTAGGACAGAGAAATTCATAGCATCTGTTTGGCTGCCTTGTCTTTTGCAATGGGCCTTGGAGGGCTCACAAATACTTGTGATGTTGAAACTTGACCACAGTTTCCCCTTTGGCCAAGTGGGTGTTGCCCAGAGACCACAGAACCTGCCATTAGGGGGAAAATAACCCCTTCCTTGCTTCACTGGAGAACAGATGATAGAAGAAGTGAAGCTGCTTACAGTCTGTCTCGGTTGGGGTTCTCTTCCTGATCTCAATTCAGACCAGAGGCTTCAGGGGATAGGTGTAGAAATGAAAGGAGAAAAGATGTTTGCTACTGGAAAAATTTTAAACTCGGGATGACATAATATTTCACATATCTTTGGGGCTGGGGGGAAAAGTCAACTGTCCAGCAGATTTTCAATTTGGATGAAAGAATAATCTCGAGCGCAACTCACTTTGGGCTTCCTTAGTTGCTAAAAGAAAAAGTGAGCCAGGATGGTTTACCCTTCTGCTTGTGGGAAGTCAGAGCCCCAGAGAAGGAAATATTAAAAAGGGCAGAAAAATATATTTCCTCAGATGTATTTTAAAAAGCAGAAATCAACTTTGCCCCCAAACCAACTATCCCAAACAGGAGCTAGCCCCATACAGATGCAGATGTAAAACCATCAGAAAGTTGAAGCCAGAGCAATCAAGAAGACAAAGAGAAAATCTGCATGCCCCACCCAAACTCTAGGAGTCATTAGCCCCATCACCTGGAAAGCAGGATATGATAGGATTAAACCACAGATATCAAGGCCTAGAAAAGCACTCAGAAATATCCTCAAAGTTCATGCCACAGGAACAGAAAACTATTCCAAACAGGGCTAGAGAGGATATAAAAACCTACTACCCATGTGCTCACTCTCTTTCTTCTCCTCTGCTCCTTCTTGCAAGGACCATCTTTCTGCTTCAATAAACTGTAACCTTCTTCCCAAAGCAGTCGCCATGTTGCTTATTTATCCCCGGCTTGGATGAACCAGGATGAAGACTTTACTTCTATCATGCTTCTCTCATCATTCCCGTTTAATCATGCAATAGGAATATCCCAGAAGAAGACAGCGTAGCATATAAACTGGAAACTACCCAAAATTCCCTGTTTTGGATCTCAGCCATGAACTTACTAAACTAGGTTGTCTTAAACAAGCCATTATTTAATTTTTTCTTTTGTGTACTGATGTTTTGTATTTATATGCATCATGTTTATGTTTATATTTTGTTATACTTGAAAATAATAAAAAAAATTTAAAATAAAAATAAAAATAATGAATAATGCCTACTGAATAATAATGACTGATCATTATGAATGAATATTATTCCTCAGCCTCGAGATGAAAGTAGATGTGCAAATGGTGAACCCATTATTTAAATTTACAGGTGGTTAGCCAGGACTGCAACTAAGGTTTAAAAACCATGCTTAAAGTCCATATACTATTCCCTGAATCAGTTCTACTTATTTTCAGCCAAAAGAAAACCCAAAAAAGGAATAATGTGAAAACCTGCTATGTCCAAAATTTCAGCAAGCTCTTGCAGTAGGCACGTAGACTAGGGGTGGGAAATATGGTTCTCCAGATGTTGATAAACTATTGTTCCCAGAAGTCCCATTCAACCTGATCATTGATGAAAGATGCTTGAAAGCTGAAATCCAGCAACATTTGAAACTTCTTTGCCTTTGCATTACTGGCCTTGATCAATAATTAATTTATCCAGGTACTGAGTTATTTTGCTATGTTCCTAAAAAAAGTGCACATAAAATTGGGGATTATTCTGCCTATTCTATTCCCTACAACCTGCTGTTGGCATTTCTAGTTAAAGGGTGAGGCATGTCATGTGCAATATTGGGATTGTAGATTAATCATGCACCTGTTCATCTACTCATAGTTTTTCTAAAAATATTGATTGGATTCACATATTGCCCTAAGCCATGATCATCTAACCACTGTTTACTGATTAAGACACAATTGGCTGGGTTCATACATGACTCATATTAGAGACAAAAACAGATGACTGATGGTTGTTAAGATCACGATGGCCCTTATTGGCCATTCCAAATTGTTGTTCTCTTCTCTAGTCCCTGGTCAACCTCATCTGCTGCCATGTAGTTTATAAAGACCTGGAAACAGTGGTGGTGTAATAGTGATCCATCAGGATTTGCACCATACCATAGCACTAGACTGCTCAGCCAGCAGTGCTGTATGACATAGCACAAGAGATTCATGGGGGGGAAAAGTTAAATGTTGAGACCAAATCCCATTATTCCTAATGGAATCAGGAAAGGAAAGGAAAGGAAAGGGAAGGGAAGGGAAGGGAAGGGGAAGGGAAGGGAAGGGAAGGGGAAGGGGAAGGGGAAGAAAATTACAAATGAATGTGCTGCTAATGAGTCAAGTCTCTTTGGGAGGCATTCTTTCTTTTATTATGTTCTATTCAGCTCAATTCAACACATAGTATGGGGCATAATATGGTACAGGAAGAACCCTAAGAAGGATGGATAGGGAGATACAGATCTTGTAATTGGTGGGTGCTTCTCCTGCTGATAGGTGATATAGAGAGGAAGGACAGGAAAGCAAAGAGAATCAGCCAATCACTTTGCTTACCTCATATTGCACATGCAAAATCAGGCCAGGGTCATTAGGAAGTGAACCAGTACAGAGGCACAAGAGTCAAGGTAGAGACCAGCAATGAGGGCAGCAAACAGCAATATCCAAGCAGAGCAGCACAACAAAAGACCCAGCTCTTTTGGCAAGCTACAAAAAAAAGGTGGTGGGGCTTCGATCGCATTGCTGGGACCACTCTCTTGCCTGTTTTGACCCCATAGGTGGTCCTGGCAGCAACTTTCATGTTCAGAGATGGGGGGAAAGTGCTACAATTCATCAGTGGGGAAAGGCTTTCCAGTTGTCCTCTGTAAGTCAACAGCATTTCATGGCAGCTGCAAGTTGTGTAAAATCATGATGCTTCTTATATCAGAGATGAAGCCGGATAACCAGATAAGAGGGTGGTTCTTACTGGCCATGTCAGGTGGATGCAGAGAATCCCCCCCCCCACTGGTCCTTGGCGAGCCTCATTCTGCTCAAACTCTGAAAAAGTTGGGAGCAGCATGTGTGAGTTCATTGTGCAATAGCCTTAGACTCCTGCTTTTACTCTATATGACTTTTCTTGGTTTAGCCCAAGGCTGAAATAATAGTGGAAGGATGGGGACCGCCCCAGCCCCCCCCCCCCATTTGCCTCCCTAACAGAGCATGGAGGAATCTGGAAGTCAACATTTGTGGTCTACATAAAGAATGGAAAGGAATGGGACAGAAGTTCTAAATAAAAGTGACTCAGTTCCCTTTCTGGCTCCAATCTGTTTTTGTTTGTATTTAACTTTTTTCAGCCTGGTTAGATCAAAATGGAGAGTAGTAGAAGGGACAGAGGGAGGACCCTACAAATGGTAGTAGAAAAGTCCTGCAGCCAGACCTGCTCCACTCCTTTTGCAGTGCTTTTTCTGCTGACATGCAAAAGAGGAGGGCAAAGCCAAAGAAATTAACCAACTGCTTTGCTTATGACAAGCAGTGTGTCCATTCATTACATTACATCAAATTACATACCCATTACCTTCACAGAAAGTTGTAAAGCAAAATAAAGCTAAAGTAAGATCATAAGCACAGTCGCAGTTTCACTGAGTAAGTGCTTTGCTTAACAACTGAGTTGCCAGTCCCAACTATGGTCACTAAATGCAGACTAAGCTAAATAGAGGTAGTCCTTGACTTACAACCATTTGTTTAGTGACCATTTGAAGTTACACTAGCACTGAAAAAAGTAACTTATGACCATTGTTCATACTTATGACCACTGCAGCATCCCCATGGTCACATGATCAAAAATCGGACGCTTGTCAACTGGTTCATATTTATGACAGTTGCAATGTCTGGCAAGCAAAGTCAATGGGGAAGTCAGATTCACTTAACAACCATGTCACTAACTTAACTACTGCAGTGATTTGTTTTACAACTGTGGGAGAAAGGTGATAAAATGGGGGCAAAACTTGGGCTCATTTGTGGTCGTAAGTCAAGAACTACCTGTAGATAATTAAGATTTATTCCTTTGGCTGTATGTACATATTTCAACATACAACATACATTTTCTAAGCAGAGTTTCACCAATTCCCATTCTCATTCATTCCTGCGATTCTGAAAGGCTCAAGCCCTTGTTTCAATCTTTCTCATCTCATTCCCATTGTATGTCACGCAGTAGAACATTTTCCCCCCCGCCCCCCGGCTCACATTGATTTAGGATGCTGCGTAATATTTCCCAGAACTCATCCCTAGTTCTTCCATCATTATCATTTACTAGAGTTTAACCTGAAGCAATCACTAATGTATGGTTTCTTATTTTCATACGCCCTCATGCAACTTTGAAGACATCAATTCATAATTTCCAACAGTTTAGCCCTATCATAATTATAACTTTACTTCTCTGCATATATTAATCAGCTCTGCTCCACCTTCATTTAGACCTATTACATTCTTCCCCTTTCTCCCAGTTTCAGAGATACATATGAGTCTACTTTTTAAATTTTCCTTAATTAATTCATGCTCTTTGTCATTTATTTTTCTTGCGTTCCAAGTCACAACCTTCCATATGGCATGATCATTGCCTTAGAGCCAATAAATGTGCTGTGCAGACTATCATGGATTTGGTCAAGCATAATACTTGTTAGTATCATTAAGAAGTAGTTGAAGTTACTAGCTTTAGTTGCCACACATAGCATTCCGTACTAATGGTAAGGGTAGTTTTGCCACAAGCACACTCATTCTGTTCTATGTAAGAAAGCTAGGATCTTTAATAATTACTGCCAAACAGTTGCCCACATCCCATCAACCGGGAGATACCAGTGTACTGACCTAGACTCTAGAGCAGGGATGGGCAATTAATTTTCCCAAGAGTACACATAAGAAACTGAGACTATTGTGGAGGGCTGCCACCACTGCCCATCCATCCTGCCGTCCCGCCACCCCTCTGTCTCCCCACTGCCCCCCCATCCCCGACCTCAATGCTTTCCCTCCCTGATGCTGACATCCTGTTCCCTCCCCCCAACACAAATGCCATCACCGCTATGGGCCAGACAAGGACAGCCTAAGGGCCAGAAGGGGTCCATGGGCTGTAAGATGCCAAGGTCTGTTCTGGAGTTATTCAATCTATCAGCAAAGCATATGAGATGTTCTGCTTTTTAAAGTAAGTCAATTTCTATGGGGTTAGAGAGAGGTGGGATTCCCCTAACAGATTATTCCAACCTTTCTCTTCCAGGCATTTTCTCCCCACCTCAAACCTCTGGTTAGACAGAGCAGCTGGGGTTTGGGGCAAGGAAGAACAGGGAAGACTGTTCTTTTTTTTATTATTGTGACAGTAAATATAGATGCCTGCTGGGTCCACTGCTGTGTGTCTTTCAAACAACAAATGGCTAACAGGGTTACCTGAAGATCCCAAGGGACGCTGCCACCTGCGGAAGCTTCATCTATTTATATTTGGCAATGGGGTCATCAAAGGGCTCTGACATAATCAACATTTGATATACGGCAAGAAGGGCTTCATTTCGTGGACCTAGCCTGAGGCCTTGTGCTTCCCCTTTGCATCAGTGGGGAGTATTAGGGACAGGGAATGACGATAAGAGAAAGATAAATTAGCCCAGCTGCCCAAAGCTTATAATCTACCCATTAAGGCTAGTGGGGTATTATTGACTTGAGCCATTTGTAAGAGAAAGGTGTCTTTCTCTGTGAATTTGTGGATGAAGAGGAAGATGGCTTGTCAGAATGTATTTTCTCTGATCATTTGGAGGAGTAGCAGTGGAAGAGTAGCATTTTGTACACAAGCATTGGAGCTAAGGTGGAAAGGATACTCAGCAAGGACAAAGGTCTAACAAACCAACTAACCTTACATTACATTACAAGAGGAATAGATTATTTTTACATCTTAGATTTTTCCTGCCTGGTATCTCTAGATGCATTGTTAACTTGCTGAATTTTCAAGCTGCATGATTTGCATACTGAAGCACACCTATGTCTATTTAATTTTTTACAATGCTACTACCTCAAAAGAATTGTTCAGAAATCATTCCTGTGAGATGATCTTAGGTGGAACTGTCCTTGAAGGCAATTTGGACATTTCTAATGCCTTCTTTCCACTTCCAATCAGCCTTTCAACAAAGCAATCAGAAGATCTGTCTAGTTCCTTCAGTCCTGCCATCTTTGGAACACTGAAAACATGCTGATATCACGACTGAAGCTCTCCCTTCAGCTGAATCCCACCCACCCTCCAAATTAGCAAAACCTCCCTCAAATCAAATTCAGCTCCTGGTGATTACACTGAAATATCCATGTTACTTTCTTGACAATGATATTGCTTTCTTTCAACCGAAGCTTCTAGACAACATCTTTCAATTAGCACCTCAAACTACTGTCTGTCCTGGAGCAAAAAAACAACAAAAAACCTCTTTTTCCATTCCACAGGGAAAAAATGAAATAAATTGCTAGCCCCTTCCATCCTTTTTTCTTCTTCTGTTCAATTCTGTCCAGTTCTCAGAGACTGCCTGGACAAGTCCCTGCAGTTTTCTTGATAAGGTTTTTCAGAAATGGTTTGCCCTTGTTATCTTTCCAGGGCTGAGAGGAAATGACTGGCCCAAGGTCACTCATTGACCTAAGGCAGGATTAGAACTCCTAGTTTCTAGTCTGATGTCTTAACCCCTAGATGAAGCTGGCTGTCTATTGCCATGTCAATACCATTCATTTGTGTTTGCAAGAAATACCTGAACATTTCTCATGAAATGAAGCTGCAGAAGAATTTCTCCTGTACAGTAATAAAAAAAATCCCTTTAAAAGTTGTGAAACTTTTGCAAACAGTTTCTGCAATGCCTAGATCTATAATTTTGGAGTGCTGAACTGGGGGAGAGAGGGTGGTAAGTTCTAAACAAAGGGTATGCTATTTAAACTGCAGGAATTGGAATTCTTGCAGGAGCATATTTACACAGTTAAGTGAGATTATATACATTTGATTCAGAGGTGAATCTATTCTTCAACAGGGCTCAAGTGGAAGGTCAAGGCCTATGATGTAATTTGTGCAACACTTCGGCTCTCTTGAAATAGCAGGAGACAAAGTCTGAAACAAAACACATCACTGGGTAAGGCATAAAAACTACTGTTCACATCATTCTCACTGCCACATGAGATCTCTCATCCTAATAATTCAGTCTATACATCTTGAAGCCGATAAGCATGCCCCAAAAAGTCATATGGTAAAGGCTGTCATGTGCTTTACCACTTGAGTTTCTGTTTGAGTCTCTGTGAATACAATAAACACAGGACTGGTTTTGAATACTCCCTCCACATTGCAAAAAAAAAAAAAAATAGCAGGGAGAATTATTGGCGGAAAAGACATTATTTTTATTACCGTGTTGCTAGCTTCCAGGTTATGTATCCACATTTTCATGAGACCCTTAGAGGTCATTTTTATATCTTTCTAATCACAGCATAAACCTGCCCCACTAATCGGTTTTAAACAGCATAATGTCACAAAATTAACCCTAGTCCACACCAGAAGAAACTAAGTCTTCTTTAGTTATCCCTGGTTTAAAATAGGATGTCCCTCTTCTCTAGGATCCTTTACCGATGATGTGGTTGATAATGTGATGAGGGGTTGGGATCTGTTAGTCTTGACTGGACACTTTAGGCTGCTGCAGGTAGATCCAATTGCTGGCCTCTGTTGTCTGTGGACTTTATGGCTTGGGTGCAGGAGAAACCAGACACTGGCCTTCCACAGAAGCCTCTGCCCACATAATGGGGCTTTCTGGACTGCCTGTATCAGGTCTTACGTGGGTTCCTCATATACCCAGACTTAGCAGTGTTTTGAAAAAGTGCTAGACTTGTGTTTCAAAATCACTCTCTTCTGTGCTGCACAGATTTATTTAAACTGAGGTGTTTCACCCCCACCCCGTTTGATGGGGGTGTTGTTTTCTCATCAGTTAAGGGCATTATAAGTTTTGTTGCTTATTTTTCAAACTACGAGTTGTGTTCACATACTTATTGTTAGAGGGGTGTGGTGTCTTTTGTACTATTTCACTCCCTGCATAAATTATTTACACAGCCTCTTGCACTGAGCATACCATTCCCTTGCAGCACCAGGTTACAGAAAGGGTTTCCTAATTATCAATTACTTCCTCTTGTTTCATAAGCTTAAAGGAGGGGCACGGGGTAAAATCAGTGGAAGAGGACCTCTAATCCTCCTCACAAGCCTTCCTGGCTGCCAGGCTAATTTTGGACACTGGTTTAGCACTATAGAAAGTCCCTGGGCCAAGAACGAGATCTGTTCCTAAATCTGTCTTTATGTCAAATTTACTATATATGTAAGTTGCAATTCGTACTTATGAACAGAATGCCTATTACTAAAAATGGCGGATGGTGTTCTCCTTCCTCAAATTGCTGAAGCCATGAAATGTGTTCATGAACCACTGAAAGGCAGCTGAAATATAAAAGCATATTACTTCAGCAGTTCATGAAAACATTGCATGGCTTCAGCAGCTTGATGGCTTGAGGAAAGAGAACACCGTGCACCATTTTAAATAAAAGAGGGTCCATTTATAAGTATTAGTTTTCCATAAGTCAAATGTTCTTAATCGGGAGGCTGCCTGTTCTTAACCTATAGATTCATGTTAAGAACAGCTCAACTATCCTGGTACAGTATTGGCTAGGCACCTGGGCAATAGGAAAGGTGGTTAACTCCTCCATCTAAGGCATGGGTGTCAAACTCGCCACGTCGTGACATATCGAGACTCTTTTTGCATTGCCGGCAATGGGGTGGGCGTGGCTTCGGTATGATGAAAGCGGCCCGAGGACCAGCAGTTTTACACCCCTGATCTAAGGCATTCACACAATCTGACCCCAGCCTACACTCCCCCCCCCCAATGCATTAAGTATGGGGACTAATGGTTGGTTTTTCCCCAGCACAATTTACATTCAGCTTATTCCACATTAAGCCTGTAAGGACAGCACTTCTTGTTGGTCTTCTTCCTGAATTAGAATAGGCTCAGTTGTCAGAGCAGAACAATTTATGGCAGCATCCTTTTCTGCAGACTCAAGGACTAAAGGCTGTAGCCGAGTGGTTGTGCCTCTGGTTTAACCAGAAAAGAAGTATGCTGTTGTAGGAAGGGTGTTTAAAAAGAAAATCTTTAGAAAGAACAATGAACTTTAATAATTATTTAATAATAGTGGAACAGTTTTTATCTTTAACTAAGACCGAAAGAATTCTCTATCAAACACATAAGGTTTGTACATAAGGTTAATATGATAACCCCTTTTGTTAAGCCAAAGTCACTTGGAGCCAAAGCAACGGAATTGGAAGCAGAAAAGTCATATTTTATGTGAGCTATCCAGAGTTTGTGAAATTGGGTGGAATACAAATTATGTAAATTAGGAACATGGAAGATGGGTAATCCTATTATTAATTTCAGATTTCATTTACAAACATCTAAGAATTTTGAAGTTCTTTTTTTCAGCACCAAGATGAGGCATTCCTTCACATTAGATATCTCTCTCATTCTCATTCAGAACAATCAAGGGCCACTAAACCAATTGCTTTTCTCTGTACTGAAGATGCCCATATTTGGTTGGCATGAGAAAATCTTACTAAAGAAATAGATGCATAGAGAGAGACCAAACAGGAAGTGGCCATCTCTAGAATCTGCCCTAGATTGTACTGGTAGACAAGCATATTTAACTATCACATCATGCAAATTCAATCCAGGCAGTGCATGTCAAGAAATGCTGCAGTCTTCGTGGCAATGGATAACTAGTGTTCTGGGAACAGGCCAAAGTATCAGAGAATTGCAGCTCCCCCATCCCTTCTGTGCTCTTAGTTTATAAGTGACCTTTGGGGATTTTAGCACTGTTTGTTGCTCCAATCTTCCATGTTTGAAAAACAATGTTAGTTCAGCCCCAATTATCAGACAGTTGATATTAACAGTCTTGAAGGAACTGTGGGGCAGCTCAATTTTAGATCTAGCAGAAAAGCCAATAATAATTCTGAAATGAGGCCTGTACCCACGGGCTGAATTTACCTGGCCATCAACCTCCCAGATGTGGCTGCCTGCCAAGAAGTCCATCCTCCTCTTCAAACACATCAAAGCCACCTTCACAGCCCTAACTGGATTAGATCCTTCCCAGAAGCCAGCATATTTTGCTCAGTCTCATTCTATAAACAGCTCACTTCAGACTAGCTTCATTCTTCCAAATTGAATTTATTTCAGGCACATTTTAAGCCAGTGGACCAGCTCATGATTTCATTAGCTGGGCCCATGGCCCAGAGGGTGGAAAGGCCTGTCGGCCTGATGAAGATCTATAGTCCAATATCGGCCCAACAAGCGATAAAGGCAGGCTCCCAGCAGAGAGATTACATAGGGGACAATCTGCTCTTGGCTTCTATGCTCTGTGTGATGGATTAACATATAAATCCTCACACCATCACACATCAAGAACGGAGCTGGGCTGGGGAAGTAAAAAGTGTTATTTGGTTTAAGCCAGCTTTTAAAGCCTGGAGCAGCTAGTCAAGTCACTGCAAAAGACTGTAAGATTTTCCCTGAGATTGACCTTCAAAAGAGTCATCATTATACTTGCATCTCACTCCACCTTGTTTTGGGAGGCTAGAAGATCATTCTCATTTCTTCGTTGTAGACTGAACAGTTGCTATCAGGTCAACCTCATCCATCTCCAGTTTCATAAACAGCCCCGAAGCTTCCTTAAGGAAGGAAGGACTCATTTTATACATCATGGATACTCTGGTGATTGCTGTTCATATGGAACAGTCCTAAAGCATGAAAGTAAGATATTCCATTTGGGATTTGCGGTGAACATTTAACAGTGGACTGCAAATCAATCAGTATTATCCTCTAATGGTTGTAGAGGATCATGGAGATGGCCTTGAAAAAGAAATTCAGCCACCATTGTGTAACAGTCAATCTACTGTAGCCCAGATAGGAAGAGGTGAGGAAAAAAATTCAAGAATGCACTGCTTGGTTTTCTTTACTATAAAAAGTGTATTACACCCTACAATAATAAAATGGAGTTCCAGTAGTTCAGACCTGTCAAACTCGCGACGTCACCTGACGTCGCGCAAAGTATCAGGATAGTTTCGCCATTGCCGGCAATGGGGTGGGCGCGGCTTCCACGTGACGCGTCCGGCCTGCAGGCTGGCAGTTTGACACCCTTGCAGTAGTTCATGTGGCTTCCTAATGACTTAATGTATTTTGGCTGATCAGGACTCAATGAGCTTTTAATTGTTGTACTTCAAGAGAAAGTGACAAGTCACTAAAATTGTTTATGCTTATGATGAAGAGGGAGTAATTTCTTTATAAATTTCTTTTGTTTTTCTTTGATATATTCTTATTTTTCTTTTCTATTCTATTTTTTTCTGTGCCTTGTGATTTTTATATTTTAATTTGGATTAAATTTGTATTGTTATAATTGTAATCTTTAATAAAAGTATTATTCAAGAAGAAAATTTTTAAAAAAATAACTTTTGAAATCTGATAGTTAGCCAGATTTTAAATTTTCACCACCTAGCACCAGCTCCTTTTCTTTTCAAAGTTGAGCTGGTGCTATTTGTGCAGCTGTTCTCTCTCTGTGTTCAGAAGAGAAGCTTTCTGACTATATAAAGTTCTGGGGAACATTCTTTTTAATGTAACCTTCCTCTTTGTGTATACATTACATGTCTTAGTGCAGGTAATTAAATCTAGTTTTACAACTCGGTGATCCAACTCATGTAAGAGTTGTAGCCTTTTGGCCTCACTGCAGGACACTGTGACAGTACTTGTGTCCACTAGTTTCTCATTAGCCTACATTGTCCACAAAGAGGAAAGGGAAGGTCAATTCAGCATATAAAACAGCCTGCAGAAAATGACTTGTTTTGCTCATCAGAATAAGCCATGGCTTGTGTCAATACTGGTTTTTGACTAAGCCATAGTTGGCCAGATTCACATTAAGACGCTAAACCACAAACTACAGTTTTCAAATCATGACATAATGTGCTAAACCCAAATTTTAAAAAAACTGGTCTCATTTGGTTTAAAATAAGTTATGAATTAAGGATTATGAATCATGATTGCTAGATCATGTGTTTACTCTAAACCACAAACAAATGAAGAACATTTTAGCTTCTTACGATATGAGAAATGTTTCTACTTCCTTCCAGCATTTAAGGGTTCTTACTTTTCAGAAAATTATTTTCTATGTTCCCATTATAGTACTCAATCAGAAAAGCAGAAACTTTCCAGATACTCTTAACCATATATTCTGAAAATGCTTTTGAGCCTCTCTAATTGAATTTTTGCTCAAAACTGAAGACAGCTAACACAGTATGGTGTGTGGGGAAAAATTATCAAATGCACATTCTGTGTGAGTTAGACATTCAAATAATAGGCAGGCCAAGTGGCTTGTGGAAACAATTTTAAATACATTTGGCCTGGTGACAGGAATTGGTTTTAATCAAGCTGAAACTGATTTGAAAGTTGCTTTACTTCTGACAATGTGGGCCCATTAATTTCTGTTTGTCTCTTTATTAGCAAACAGATTGGAAAAAAGTATTTAAAACAAAACCCTGCCAAACCTGGTTTTTCAAGTTGAAAGTGTGCATATAGTTTAAATAGTAGCCTTCCCTCTCATAAGCCCTTTTTCCCACTTCTTACAGAGAAAGGCGAGAAAAATTAATCACTGGTCTCTGATCTTGAGACTGAATTAAGAGAATCATGCTTTATCCTCTCCCTAACCAATGTTGTGAATGTAGCCAGCAGATTAGTGACTTAGATTTCACATCCTGATGTTGAGTGGCTTCTTATCAAATACACCAAGCCAGATATTCTGTCTCCTGGAAAAAAGTTTTTATCTTTTTAAAACAGAGAGCGAAGGCCATGGAAAGAGACTGAATAAGAAACAAGGTTTCCATCTCTCAACAATGTCTGATGAACATAGGAAGAAATCGGAGAGGCCCAGGAACCTTGAAACAGAAGATCATTTGCTTTAGGAATGTACAGTAAAAATAGATAAAACTCAAAGCCAGGAATTTATGCTAGGTTTTTGTTTTCTGTGTTGCACTCAGTCTCAGATTCTTCGTCTCTCTACATATTCTGGAATTAGGTTTTTAATCATAACTTTTCTTCACATTTCAGACTGTGCAGGTAGTCCTTGACTTAGGACCACAACTGAGCCTAAAATTTCTGTTGCTAAGCGAGACATTTCTTAAGTGAGTTTTGCCCCATTTTATGACCTTTTCATGCAACGGCTGTTAAGTGAATCACTGCAGTTATTAAGTTAGTAACAGGGTTGTTAAGTGACTCTGGCTTCCCCATTGACTTTGATTTCTCCACTGACGATCACAAAATGTGGTCACGTGACCCCAGGACACTGCAACTGTCATGAATATGAACAAGTTGCCAAGCATCTGAATTTTGATCACATGACCATGGGGATGCTGCAAAGGTCGTAACTGTGAAAAACGGTCATAAGTCACTTTTTTCAATGCTGTTGTAACTATGAACAGTCACTAAACAAACTCTTGTAAGTTGAGGGCTGCCTTTATTCGCAAAGCTATAATTTTTTCTTTAGCATCTTTCTGTGATCTGTAATTGTTTGAACATTGCCTATAATTATTTAGGGTATAAAATTCTTCATTTGTAGCAGACTAGCACTCTCTGGTAGTTTTCCAAAGTATCGTATTTTCTTTTTGGATTCTTAAAACTAATTTGCAACTGCTAGACTATCATCACCTGAGCATTTCCAGCACCTTCCACCCTGAATGCCTGTATTCTGAATACCTAATTTTAAATGGGGGCAGATTACTTTGGTAGTAATAAAATGTGCTTTTGTTTATTTTCAGTCATATTGATCTCTCTCTCAAAGAACAAGGGGTCTAGTAACCATCTCCCAATGTAGGTGGTCTTTGACTAACAACTAACAACTCAGTTGACTAACAACTCAGTTGACTAACAACTGAAATGTGATCTCAGAACCACTGAACTATATCTTTCATAGAGAATCCAGTTTCCCCTATTGAGTTTGGATGTTGGAAGTCCACAGGGAAGGTTGCAAATAGTGATCACATGACCCCAGGACACTGTAATTGTTGAAATACATGGCAGTTGCCAACACCCGAATTTTGATCATGTCACTGTAGTGATGCTGCAACAGTTGTAAGGGCCAGGACTTGTCACAACATTTTTCAATGTCATTGTAACTTTGAACAATCACTAAACAAATGGCTGTAAGTCGAGGACCACCTGTAATACTTGGCCAAGAGATAGCATCACTGAATTGTTTTCAATTTTGCATTTTGATATTATCAGAAAGTCACACATGATAGCAGTGTTCCAATATCTCAGGGGCTGCCACAAAGAAAAGGGAGTCAAGCTATTCTCCAAAGCGCCTGAAGGCAGGACAAGAAGCAATGGATGGAAACTAATCAAGGAGAGAAGCAACCTAGAACTAAGGAGAGACTTCCTGACAGTTAGAAAGAACAATTAACCAGTGGAACAACCTGCCTCCAGAAGCTGTGAATGTTCCAACACTGGAAGTTTTTAAGAAGAGACTGGACAACCATTTGTCCAAAATGGTGTAGGGTTTCCTGCCTGAGCAGGGGGTTGGACTCAATGATCTCCAAGGTCCCTTCCAACTTTATTATTATTATTATTATTATTATTATTATTATTATTATTATTATTATTATTATTATTATTATTATTATTATTATTATTATTATTATTATTATTATTAAATCTTATCTCTCATATATTGCAGTTAAGGAGTAAACAATAGGTGAAATGGGACATGAATGATATGTGCTGGGAACAGTAACTACTAAGTCATTACTCTAAGTCAAGAGTCTTCAAACTTGGCCCTTTATGACTTGTGGACTTCAATTCCCAGAATTCTTCAGCCAGCATGCCTGGCTGAGGAATTCTGGGAGTTGAAGCCCACAAGTCATAAAAGGGCCAAGTTTGAAAACCCCTGCTCTAAGTCATTACTCTGGTGAGACCAGCACATGGAGACCTAGAGAGCTTCCAAGACTTCCAATTTTCCACTACAGGTAGTCTTCAACTTACGATTGTGATTGAGTCCAAATTTTCTGTTGGTAAGTGAGACAGTTGTTAACTGAATTTTGCCCTATTTTACGACCTTTCTTGCCACAGTAGTTAAGGGAGTCAGTGCAGTTGTTAAGTTAGTAATCTGGTTGTTAAGTGAATCTGGCTTCCCCATTGACTTTGCTTGTCAGAAGGTCGCAAAAGGTGATCACATGACCTCAGGACATTGCAACCATCATAAATAGGAACCAGCTGCCAAGTATGTGAATTTTGATCACGTGGCCATGGGGATGCTGCAACAGTCATGTGAAAAACGGTCATAAGTCACTATTTTCAGTGCCATTGTAACTTTGAATGGTCACTAAATGAACTATTGTAACTTGAGGACTGTCTGTATGCTGGTCTCAAGGATGGTTACACCTGGCTTGGATACCTTCTGCATGTCTATGCTGCCAGAAATCAAACCACATTTCTGTTCACGAATTCAGATTTTTTACCTTTTCTTAACGAACACAGTTAGGTTTAATTAGTTGATCCGGTCACCAAGAGTTGGAAAAATTACGGCGCTGGGGTTGGTCAGCATTCAGCTCCTGATTTGGCCAGCATTCAGTTCCTGATTTGGCCAGCATTCAGCTCCTGATGGGTTGGCCAGCATTCAGCTCCTGAAAGGGGGGAGCGCCGCGCATGCGTGGTTCCGCCCCCTGCGCCGGCCGAGGCGTAGCTGGCAAGCGGCAGAGATGGAGCAGGCCGACCACCAGCTGGCCCAGCCCATGGGAGGTAAGGCACCCGCCGGAAAAGGGGGAAAAAAATGGCGGGGGAAAAATGGCGGACAAAAAAAATGGCGCACAGCCTTGCTTGGCGACCCCCATGAAATGGTTGATCGACCCAAAATGGGGTCCCGATCCACAGGTTGAGAACCACTGAACTAGGCACTGGAATTAAAAATCACCTTTCTTGCAACATTTTTTTTTTAATATTTTGGGCTCATCCACACATCAGTGTGGAAGGGAATAAGGAAGAAAAATCAGGTTCCAACTCACCATTTTAATATTCCTCTTTCAAACTTGCTAATGTGACTAGGAGAGACAATGCCTAGGTTTGTAAAATATATTTTCACTTTATTCACTAAACGGTGGTTTATGCAATTGATCCATAATCAATCCAATTGATTATGTGGGGAGTAGGAATTACTCTCCCCCCAGCTCTTCCTAATTTGCAATTTACATCTGCAAAATTATTTCATTTGTGATGACTATGTACAAATGTATACCCCACATAATTCATGTTGCTTTCAGGGTTGTTATTGTTTTTCTAGAAAAGTAGCCTGGTTCTTTTAGGCTTTTCAGAGAGTCGTCAAAACTATTGATACGTATAGGTAAGTATATAAGAATAAGTATAAGTAAGTGTGTCGGTAGGTTCCAATCAATACGAAACTTACACTGTCACAACGTTTCTATTCTTTCTCGTCCGTTGAACACGAAGGACAGGTTGTTTAGATAAAACGAACTTTATTTCGGACAAATAAAGGTCCTTCTACATACGTTATACATGCCCTACAAATGATGAAATACTATCTATAAAGTGCTTTTCAACAAGCATCACCAAAGCAGTATATAATCAATTAGGTTAAAAGAAAAAAAGCTAACCTTTCATCGTCTTTATACTCCAGTGAATCTGAAGTCTGTTTTCTAAAAATGAGGAGATAAGAATCATTTAAAATGTAAAGAGATACAGACAAATGCTACAACAATGGAAGCTTCAATCCTTATGCCAGAAGAGGCTTTATTCATTTGTCAGAACTGGGAGAGGTATACATTTTTCATGGGTCCCCACTGCAATTCCACTACTGGTGAGTTATCCTGCAGCTGCTGTTTACATTTCAAAACCCTGCATGTTAAGGTCATTTGCACATTCGACATGTCTGGTTTGTTTTTTTTCAGTCAGACAGGTTATAAATTTGTATATTTTAAATTGTTCAGAATTTTTGTTTTCATAAATTACATGACCACAGCTTCTCCTTCTGCTATTTATTAAAGGAGACCAACTTTTTTTTCAGGCTTCACATGAGGGGAGGGGGGGGGAAATACTGCTGCCTTAACGTATCCAGTCATTAAACATTGAAGTTTAAAGTTGAGAACTTTTTAAAGAAGCAGCACCTTGACTTCAGGCTCACACAAAAGGCTGATGTGGGTGGGTGGGAGTCAGACTATTTTAATCCACAGCGAGGAGGTTCCAGAAGTAATACCACAGCCTTTAAAAAAGCATCAGGGGTTCAGCCACAACCCTGGTCCTTCCTCTCAACTTGCTGCCCTGGGTTGATTGACCAACATTGCAACCCTGTTTTCAGGAAAGGCCCTGTTTCTAAAAGGCCAAGGAACACAGAGGCCTCCAGCTCTGGATGGCCTTGTGAAAAACAAGCCATGGGGCAGAATTAGCTTCCTCCATCAAGCCTTAATGACTACAGTAGTCAGAAGGGAAGGCTTGGAGATTTATCTGAAAGAACTAGAGATCAAATAATGGATATCTAGCTTGGAATGAAAAGTACCTTACAAACAGAGAAAGCCTGCTAAGTTGCCAAAGATAAACTGTCCTTCCTTTTTTCTGTCAGGGCCTTTTCCCCTTGCCTCGTTCAAGTACTCTCCACCCATCCTTGAGTCAGCAGAAAACTAACTCTGCAAACACTTTTCTTATCCACATTTTGTTGTTTAGTCGCTAAGTGGTGTTTGCTCTTCATGGCCCCCATGGAGATAGCATGCCAGCCCCCCTCCCCCACCCATTCTCCACTGTCTCCCAGAATTTGCCCAAATCCTTGTTCATTGAGTCAATGACACTATCTAGTCAATTACCAAGCCCAGGTGAGTCTGCTCCGGCTTGTGGCAGGTTTCAATGTATGGATTTTGCCTGTCTTGGACCTATTACAGTAAGTGAAGCATTTGGTGGATTCCTCCAATACTGCTCTCCTCAGCAGGAGGGAAATCATCAACCAATCACAGCAGGTCTGTAAGCAGCTTGGCTTTACAGACCTGCAAATCGTAAATATGAGAATTGGACTTAAAGTTACTTTTTTATTACTGTTGTAAAAGTGGTCATTGTATGAGGCAGTCACTAAGTGAGGACTACCTATTGCTCTCTTTGACCCCATGGCCATTTGCACATTGTTGCACATTCTGGCACAATCACTGTTTTGTACAAGCCCAGTTTTGCAGTCTGTTCTTGTTTATCCTTACTGTAGCCCCAGGCTATAATTGACCATATAGCCCAGACATGTCAAACTTGCGATGTCACGTGACATTGTGCAACATATTGGAGCTTTTTCTCCCTTGCCGGCAATGGGGTGGGCGCAGTTTCGTCTTGACTTGTCCGGCCCATGGGCCGGCAGTTTGACACCCCTGACAGCCAATCAGAGGCCATCCTGGCCTTTGCTACCTTCCAGCTGGCTGGGTGATTGGGATCTGGCATTCCTTACATGCTTCCTGCTTCTGTAACATTGTATAGGATATTCCAGTGGAGTTTTTGAGGACAAACAGTACCTGTTATGCCAACCTGCCTGGAAACAATGCCTGTTACTTCCAACATGGCTTATATAGCTAATGAGCCAAACACTTAGCCACAGCATTCTGGGAGATGACCATGATAGTTTAGTGAGTGCAGACTAAGTTATATTACCAAGTGTGATCAAAAACTGGTGGTGCAATATGTTTATCAGGCAAGCAATGATAATATAAATCGGTAAGATGGCCTGGAAGTGCATAGTTTGGTTCATTTCCATAATTTATGTTAAGAAGTTATTTGTTTATCCAGCTGCAATAGGAGATAATGGGAAGAGCCATAGGCTGTGGGAACTGATAAAAGGCAGATGAGCCTCGAGCATTTCAGAAAGGACCCTCCTGAGTTTCTTGGGTCTCAAACCGGAAAGGAAGAAAAGTACATTCAGACTTGCAATATTCTGTTACTGTAATTTTACAATAAAGTATATTTAGTTCATCTGGGCATGCTTCCTGTCTGGACATACCTGTTGTAAGGCTAACAGCATCAAGGTTTTGCTTTGTAAAATAATGTACAAAGAATGGGAAGTCCTGAGCTTTCAAATCAACCGACAGTAACTTCTAACATGGCCTCAGTTCTCAGTGCTTTCACCTGACCAGTTCTGACTTTTTCAACAAATCACAGCTGACTGCAATGTGCAAATCCATCCCTTGTCTTAAGCCTAGCTCAGGGGCATTCAAACTTGGCCCTTTTATGACTTGTGGACTTCAACTCCCAGAATTCCTCAGTCAGCGTGCCTGCCTGAGGAATTCTGGGAGTTGAAGTCCACAAGTCATAAAAGGGCCAAGTTTGAATGCCCCTGGCCTAGCTGCTTGAATTCAGCCTAAGCTCTCATTATTGGTTTGGCTTTGGCTTAGTGTAACCCAGAAACTGTGGTTTGTAAATCAAGTTATGGTTTAACACAAAGTTGGAACCAATCAAATTTGGACAGCAGTGATTAAAAAAAAAATCCAATCACTTAGCTCACTCAAAACAAAGGGAGTATGAGTATAAAGTAAGTATAGGCATGCTGCCTTAACATGTATTATCAGCAGCAGCTCAACATTGAAGCTAGTGATGAAATCCAGTAAGTGAATCAAGTTATATTCTTATTTTTTGGACACAAAAGGCTATTTTGTACCATGTATGTTTATAGTGATCAATAGACTTTCCAGCTTCTAGGAATTTGTGCCTTATGTTTTGCAGTGAGAAAAAAAGAATTAATATACACCCAGAGTGGAAGTCACATAGAAACTTTTCGCTTATTTATCTTTTTTCAAGTGTTCAAGGATTTGGAGTAGTATTAGTACTTTGAGCAGACAGGTGTGATGTATGTTTAATGGTGGTTTCAAGGGAATCCCATTAAAACGTCAAAAATATCCATGAAAACATATGGCTAGCGTAGGTAATTGCTAATACATCACTATGCAGAAAGATACCAGTTGCAATGTTATGGTGTTTTCAGATAGATCCTATATAAAACTCACAAGGAACCTTGCAGATCTGGCTTTTATTCAGATGTTCCTTCTGGAAGGATATCAGAAAAGCAGACTCCTTGTAGTAGGCTTTACCTTAGGCACACGTCTGTTCTGTCCTTCCCTACAGTGTGCAATGAGGCCTAGAAGAGGGGAGAGAAGGTAAGCTCTAGCAAACCAGGGGAACCTCTCTCTCCCTCTTCTCCAACCACCTCCAAAACTCTTAACAGTTCTTGCCTTGTCCAGATCTCTTGGCTAAGTCTCAAGTCAAATAAAGTAGATGGCTGGTTACCGCAAGCTGAGGTGATGCTGGGGGCTGCAGAACCAAGCTAAGCAGCCCAGGAACAAGGGCCCTATTGAGGAAAGAGGCCTTATGTCCTCAGCTGGGCAAACACACAAGCTTCATGTCTGGCCAGATTGGACTTCTGGGGTTTGATGGGCAATGGGTTTGTGCAGAAATAGGAACCCAGGTCATACCTTACAGTGTGTACTGCAATAACAGAAGGAAGAAAAACTGTTTTCTTTAACTGTAAAAGGCATGGCTCAGTTTCCAGGATGCCAATATTTAGCCCTCTCTTTGAAAGGATTCAACACAACCTGGCCCAACTTGGATTCTTTATATGTTTTGGTCTGTGTTGCAGATCACTCCAGTAATAGGTCCAGTGAAAATGGAAGGTATAGGTCAAAACATCTGAAAGAACAAAAGCTAGTCCTAAGGCAAAAGCAAATTAGGGATGTATTGGTACCTACCAAACAGAGTGTTAGCTCGGTGGAACTGCACAGAAAATCAATTTAAATCAGGAAAGAAAATCAAATTCTGGGTGTTTCTGATTCTGTCCTCAACCTGAATTAAGGGATTCTCTGCTGATTTTGCATGGCTATACATTTTGTGGGGTCCTTGATGCTTTCTAAGCTTGATTGTTTGCTTCCAGACATTTCATTACCAAACTAGGTCACATCATCAGTGCTGCAAGAAACAACCAAACTCAGAGAACACCATTCAGCCCCGAACTACAAATATTCTCTTCTATTGGCTAAATTTATTCCTTGTTCTTGTTATTTTAGAGAGGACAGCACTGTTTTGTCTTTTCCACCCCATTTTGTGTCCTCCATGCACTATTTCCAGGTGCTACCAGACACAGTAACTTACTCCCTTATACTCTTTATTAATTTGTAATATGTGGGAGCTGGAATGAAATGGATAAAGGTTTTGTCTTATTCTCCTTGTAGTTCAAGTGACAGGAACAGAACAGAACAGAATAACAGAGTTGGAAGGAACATTGGGGTCTTCTAATCCAACCCCCTGCTCAAGCAGGAAACCCTATTCCATTTCAGACAAATAATTGCCCTGTCCTTTCTTAAAAACATCCAGTGTTGGAGCACCTACAACTTCTGGAGGCAAGTCACTCCACTGATTAATTGTTCTAACTGTCAGGAAATTTCTCCTTAGTTCTAGGTTGTTTCTCTCCTTAACTAGTTTTTATCCATTGCTTCTTGTCCTGCCTTCAGGTGCTTTGGAGAATAGGTTGACCTCTCTTCTTTGTGTTAACCCCTAAGAGTTTGGAACATTGCTATCATGTCACCCCTAGTCCTTCTTTTATTCAACTAGACATACCCAATTCCTACAACCGTTCTTGTATGTTTTAATCTCCAGCCCCCTGATCATTCTTGTTGCTCATCTCTGCACACTTTCTAGAGCTTCAGCATTTTTTCTATATTGTGGCAATCAAAACTGGATGCAATATTCCAAGTATGCTCTTACCAAGGCATCATAATGTGGTATTAACAGTTCACGTGAACTTGATTCTATCCCTCTGTTAATGCAGCCTAGGACTGTGTTGGCTTTTTTGGCAGCTGCACCACACTTTGGCTCCTAGTTAAGTGATTGTCCACTCGGACTCCAAGACCCCTCTTACAGTTACTACTGTTGAACCAGGTACCACTCACAGCAACAGTAAAGGAATGCAGGGCAAAGCAGGATGGTGACCAATCACTGAGACTACCTCTGAACCCACACATATAAAGAGCCCATTTTTTTCTGATCAGGCATGATGCAGAAGGCAGCTGTCCAGGGAGGCAGATAATCCAATCTCTGCAGCAACCCAAGCCAAACTGGCCATGAAGGCCAGTGCCCAGAAAATGGAGGAGATGCTCTTTGCCAGATTCCAGCCTAACTTTATCTTCACTAATGTCAGTGAGTCATTGTGCCTGGCAAAACTTGTGCTGGGAGAAGAGGGACGATAGTGTTTTAAATCTGGACACTTAAAGACAAATGTGTAAGTTACCTGTGTTTCAGGCTGGGGAGGAGATGAAATGGTGAGACCATCTCCATACCACAATTAATGGGACATGAGGATAAGCGTTCATTGTATCATGAGAACACAGCAGAAGTGGAGGCACACCGATAAGCTAGCAGTCAGCTAACAATAGACAAGCACCTGGGATCCACTGAAGTAGTCTGTGAATTTAGATTATTCTATTTGTGTATAATATTTACAAAAGCCCTTTAAAGGGGAAAGGAATATTATTGTGGCCTTCACTGGCCTCTAGTGGTGAACAGAGGCCATTACAGTTGCAAAAAGCTAACTGCCAGCCATAAACCACTTGCCTGAAATTAAATGCAATATAAATGCTGCTTTGGGACATTTTTAGAAATGAAAAAAAAATAGGATAAAAATATAATAAATACACTGTTTATATCATCTCAAAAATGTGGGAAGATCTTCAGAGAAGCAAAACCCCAGGATATAGAGGAGTGATGACTGAAATAGATTAGCCTAACTCATTATTAACAATGTTAATACTTCCCACTTAAGCAGTTCCTAATGTTTAACTCAGGAGAACGGCAGGCATTGCCTTTTTAGAATGGCCAGAAATATTTCTAATGCAAATCTTCTCAATACAAATGTT
Source organism: Protobothrops mucrosquamatus (assembly GCF_001527695.2). Lineage (NCBI taxonomy): Eukaryota > Metazoa > Chordata > Lepidosauria > Squamata > Viperidae > Protobothrops > Protobothrops mucrosquamatus. The sequence goes on along the minus strand of NW_015386858.1, from coordinate 542,125 downwards.
ACAAATACATACATTCCAGAATGCTGGGCAAAGGAGCTGCTTTTCATAGGAAAGACAAGTACTGGCCCTCCATCATTCCTTTTCCTTCAGGCATCCGAATTTGTTTTCCTGGAGGGTGGGGGTGCTGCAGAATCCAAGGGGGCTTCAAAATCAGCAAGTTGGTGGTTGCAATATTGTCATCTAAAGGTCTTTTGTCCATAGAAAAAAGATGGAACTTGGATCGCAATGCTGCTCCCACCCTCTTGCAAATTTAGATTCCCCTCTTCCCCGTGCACAGGCTGGGCATTAGTGTGTTTGCATGCATGTAGGCACCCCTTGTGCATCATCTGTCACCTTACCATCTAACATTTTCAAATAGTTGTGAAACTGCTTCGAGGTTTTGTGTATATTGATAGTATTACAAACAATAGAGGATATTCATTATGCCTGCCCATTTCAAACTGAAAACACACTAATGAGAGAGCTTGGGAAGGAGTCTTCTAAACAGTTGTTCCAAATGTGGTCTCTAGGCAGAAAATCTTACCTAAAGGAATGCTACAAGGTCTACCTGTCTATGGAGATTCTCAGTCATCCAGGTCACGGTTGTCTGAAAGGTGCCTTTTCAAGAAGCTTCTTGAATGAGAAGTGAAACATCTTCAAAGAAAAACAAGGAAGTCCAGTTGTCTTTTGAAGAATACAAGGTCTACCAAACTTATTTCTTTCTAAAAACTAGACTTACTACTACTGGGATTGTATTTTAATCTTTTTTCATTGAGACATTGTATGGTATTGACAGTGGAGCTACATGCCTTGCTTGATGAGAGCAACAACTTAATGACCATAATTCTGGGCTCAGTTGTGGTTGTGAGTCAAAGACATGAGTCAAAGACTATCTGTAGGTCCTACCTTTTTTCTTCAGCCTTAAGAATTTGTTTTGAGGGAATGCAGTACTTGACACAGTATATACTCAGTCTGGAAAAAAATTAACTCTTAAATGCATAAACCAAACATGGACAGAGCCAGAACAAAAATAAAGCCTCATACTTTAGGTCTGTGTTAACCATCATTGGTTCTAGATCCGATGGCACAGCTTTGGGACTATTTAGATCATAGACCCTTGTAAAAAAAGCAATAAAGACTTATTTGAAGAACTGGAAAATTTGTTGCAAGAAGAAAAAACTATATTGATGATTTACGGATTTGGGGAATAAAAAGGATTAAAGAGGGAGGAGAAAGCATAAGACGGGAACTACTACATAGAAGGGTGGAAATCATAATCCCATATTTTTTCTTATTTTCTGTCTTCTCTTTACTTCTTTTTCTTTTTTAAATACTTTTATTGTATTCAAAAATTCTAATTAAATTCTAATTAAAAAATAAATCAAGGATCCCGGAATCGATTTGTGCAGGTGTCCTATCATGGATACAAGATGAAGTTTTGTGACCAGTTAGACCATGCCCCCAAGTATTTTGATAGGCAGATGTTCAACAGATGAGTCCTATTCCTGGAGGGTTATTCTACTAATCATGAAGGTGATTGCCATCAGAGATGGACAAGTCAGGTCACCCAGCAGATATTTGGAAAATCTGCAGTAGTTCAGCAGGAATATCGTAATTAGTTTAACATTACTGTAGCATCCACCAGCCTCACAGGGTAGATTATTTTGCTGATATTAATAAGTCAGGAGCATGTTTCTTTTCTCAGTTCTAAACTCTACACCAGCAGCCCCCAATATTTTGGGCAGCAGGGACCAGTTCCATGGAGAGGTTTTTCCACAGATCAGAGGGGGCGTGGCTTTGTGTGCTGCCTCTGCAACCCGTGGATGGAGCTTTGCTTGTTTGCGCGGCCCAATGTTTGGCATGCTGCAGCCATCCCAATCTACCGACCGGGGATTGGGGATCCTGCTCTACGCCAATATCTGGGCTCTAAATGTTTGGGTTTTGTAATAAGCTCCCCTTGGCCGAACTCAATGTTCTAGCACAATGGTTCTCATCCTGTGGTCCGCTGACCTCTGGGGGGGGGGGGAACCACAATGTTGTCACAGGAGGTCTGTGAAGGCTTGAAGAAATGGTTTAAATCTTAAGTCGTAGGGGTCCATGACCATGTTCTATGGTCACAAAAGGCATTTAAAGGGGGTACATGGTAAAGAAAAGGTTGAGAACTGTTCTTCTAGCATAAAGCCAAATCTGTTCAGTTCTGCATTATGAAGCCTCCGGAGGGAATCAGTCTGCTTCCATAGATTGATTGTTCGGGAACAAGACAGAGGGCTACTGCGGTCCTGAATTGCTTGCCTGGTTCCAAGGATCACCTGGTTGGCTGCTCTTAAGTTTGGTACTACCAAGACTGTGAATCTTGGAACCCTTTTTTGTCACAGTCCTAACTCCTGACCACAAGAAGGACAGAAAGCTTGTACTGTTAGCAAATATTTATTTTATTTATCTTTTTCATGTATTTATTGCACTTCAATTTTAGACAAAAAATAAATTCTCTCTTTTCTCTGCTTTGCCAGCATCTTTTATGAGTCTTTTGGACTCCCAGCAGTAGCAGTAGCAGCAGCAGCAGCAAATAAACCCCTCTCCATTTTCCCATTGCAGCAAATATACTTCAGTTTAGGGAGGGGACTCTTTGTTCCTACATACATCTCTAAGAAAGTGCAACGTTTGGTTTCATTTTCAAAGCAGTGTTGAACAGCAGCAGCAAGTGTCCCTCCCACCCTGCAAAGAACACCGAATATTCCCCACATCATGCATCAGGAGGGTGATCCAAACATGCTATGAGACCTCCTGTAAATGGGATGGAAAACCTGTCATATATCAATGTAGAGAACCAGGCAGGGCTGACCACAACCAGACGGGGACACTGGGAGATCCTACTGGAGAGAAGAGGGAGTCCAGGGTCCCTTTTTTGGTCATCTCCGAGTCTTTTAAAAACATCCCAATGGGTCGGCTTCTTCTTTTAAATCTATAGTTCGATATGGGGAAAAATAGTTCTTAGGTTCTCAAGGCCTAGAGTGCTCAAGTGTATTAAACATGTGCATCTGCCGTTCCATCTCATTTTGAGCACAGAATATGGAGTTATAGAAGTTAGCATCCTGCACATCTCCTCTTTCATTCTGTTTCTATTTGTCGTGGGAAAATACATTTTCTATTCTTTCAAGGTTGGGCTTCAGCAAAATCCAAGTCCCAAACATACATCAGAGCCATTTCTCCAATGCTGTGTCACAATCGGGCATAAATAATAAAACAACACAGAATGCAATTGAATGTACACACCCATGTGACCCTTTGGTGCTCCAAACCATATACATATTGCTCGGGACACTGATGTGCCACTGTGATGTACAGTCTCAGAAACCCAGAAAAACCATAACAGAATTTTTAAGAGATCAGAGGGTGGAACTAACTTCAGTATGCAGCATAGCTTCCAATGCCACCTTCACTTTCATCGTCCATGACTAGTGGAAGCAGAGTAAATTATGCAAAATAAACTAATATGGCATCTGTTTAAATTGAATAATTTACTCAGGTCATAATTTACACATTTCTTGGCACAGAATCTGGTTGCTTAAAAAAAAAAGTAATATAAAGTGCAAAGAACACACCACTCCCTAAGGAAGGCAGTCTACTGATGATTGGGTGAAGTAGCCAAAAAATTCGGGGTTTACATGGGAAATCTATAATAAAAGACGGTGCTGAATATAATAAGAAAGGCAGCTTGGAAAGTGCTTGGGATTCTTGGCCCCATCCTTAAAAAGGAATGGGATTTGGATGTCAAAATGAGAGGCCAAGGGTTTCTAGGATAAAATACCCCAAACTTCATTCTTTAGGGGGAACAGACAGAAAAGCACCAAAGCCCAGAAAGTAATCAGAAAAGCTGAGCAGAAAAGGTCTCGGAGTGTTTGCTTCGCTTAGCCCTTTCTTCCTCATGGCTGAACCTTATAGGGATGGAAGGAAGACTGGCTAATCCAAATCATTTTCTCTCTTCCAATACAGGTAGTTCTCAACTTACGACCACAACTGAGACATGTTAGCGAGTTTTGCCCCATTTTATGACCTTTCTTGCCAATTAAGTGAATCACTGCAGTTGTTAAGTTAGTCACATGGTTGTTAAGTGACATCTGGCTTTCCCATTGACTTTGTCAGGACCTGAGAACACTGCAACCGTCATAAATATGAACCAGCTGCCAAGCCTCTGAATTTTGATCACACGACCATGAGGATGCTTCAGTGGTCGTCAGTGTGAAAAATTATCGTAAGTCATTTTTTTCAGTGCCATTGTAACTTTGAACTGTTGTAAGTTGAGGACTACTTGTAGCTCTTTCAAGTCATCCAACTACAATCCATTTCCTATCACTTGCTGAAATACCAGACTTCTGATCAACTGATAGTATCTCCATAGCTTTCCTCCTCTTACCGCCTCTTTAATCTGCTGTATCCACAAATTATGGAGAACCAATCTGTCACAAACTGGTGGAAGACCCTTTGTATTTTTGTTTGAGATCTTTATGAAATATGTTATTATCTAGACACTCATACCTAACAAGATGAAAGAGAACTGGGTTGTCGTTTAAACAGTTGCCGAGATGGGGGTGGAGGTGGAAAGCTTAAATAGTTCTATTTCCTATTTGATCAGACCATCTACTCAGTAAAATCTCTTTTGTTTGTGCGTACACACATACATACACACTTTCTGAAAATAGCAGCAAAGGAACAGAGGCTAACAAAGGAAAAGAAAAAAGTTTTGAGACTTGGGACTTCACTAGCGTGCAGATTAAGGAAGCTAGATTTTGCAGTAACTGCCTTACCAGGTGGTCCTACATTTGCCCACCCTCAAAAGCTACCAAGGATTACTCTTATGTACAATGTAGCTGGTGCATTTATATACAGGGTAGAGCCTCAAAACAACACCGTATGGAAATATATGTGTGGATATATGCATGCGTGTGTATACACACCCACACCCATTTAGAAATAACAGATGTGTCCAGTTTGTTTGCCTGATCTCTCTTGGCACGTAAATGATCTTCAGTCTGCATTGTGCTGTGGAGAGCGCTATCTGGGAAATGCATCCTTCCTTCCTTTATCCCATCTCTCTCCTCACTGGATCTACTCCAACAAGCTGCCAGGGGCTATAGGCTTCCTGCCTTTGTCGTATCCTTTCTACACCTCTTATTTCATCATTACGGTCATTTCCCAAAGAGCAACATTTAGTCCGCTGCAGTAAATTTACTTGATGGTGGATTTTTTTTTCTTTCCTGAAGTCTTAGGGCTTATGAGATTGATGTGCTGGAATTAAGGGTTGATCCTGAAGGCAAGAGGTTTCTCTGAATGCTGCTTGTTCAGAGTTCTCAAGTCGGGGAGACGGAGAAGCAGCTTAGGGAAAAGTGTGGAGTCATCTGGATGCTTCTTGATTACTAGAGTTCTCAAGGCCCGGATTAATGTCTCCTGAAGAATTTCAACAGCATCCACATCGGAGATCCCAGAGCGATCTGAAAGCCAAAACAAAGGTGTTAAAAATTAAAGAGAAATAAAGAAGATATGGAAAAAGAGGGGATGGGTTTAGCTGTCTTGGAAAAATGATAACATATTCGGGAGAATTAAACCACTTAAAGGTAGCCCTCAACTTACAAACAAAATGGAGGCTGGAATTGCAGTCGTAAGTCTGACTAAACTCAATTTTACAACCATTTTTACATAAAGTGTGTCATCATGGTCATTAAATTAATCATATGGTTGTTAAGCCAACCATATGGCCCTTAATTGAATCTAGCATATCCAAGGGGTATTTTTTTTGCTGAAAATCAGCAAGTCACAAACCAGTCACATGACTGTGGGACACTGCAACCAATCGTAAATATGAGCCCCAGTTGCCAAGCACCCAAAATCTGATCACATGAACCATGAAAGAGGGGGAGACAGCAGTTGTAACTTTAAGAACAGGTTGTAAGTAGCTTTTTGAAGTCTGCCGTAACTTTGAATAGTTATTAATTGACCAGTCATAAATCAAGGTCGAACTGCACTATTTCACTAGATTTGTCAGTATCAAATGCATTATCAAATATATAAAATACAAAATGTGAAAGTGATCTGTGTTCTACATAAGATGATGTACAATGCAAAGTATATGCATGCATGGAATATAACTACAATTGCAGTTTATCTAATTATATTATATTGCATTGTACTGTTTTTGACCCTTCATAATCTGGTTCTTCGAGATGCACAAAAAGGACAGAACAGACTCTTCTGACAAACTTAATACTGGTTGGACTTCTGAAATTTCAGTAGTTATTTCTTGCACACCTACTTGCTCACTGGATAGAGGAATTTTAATGGAATTCTAAGAAATTTAATCTTGTACCCAATACCACAGCTTTAGCATAATCACAATTGCATCCACATTTCTAAATGGTAAATTCATTAGAACCTGCCTATAAGCCCCTATGCTGAGAAAAAGTTTCATTGTACTATTTTTAAGTATCTTCCTTCTCACCAGAAAATGTCAAAAAACAGCTCAATTGCCCGTTTTACTGGGATGCGCTGGGGGGTTATTTTTTTCTCCCCAGATTCCAGCTGGATCTATTTCTTAACCCATCCTTCCTTCTGCAGGCTTCTTCCATATCAAATTGGGTTCCATTCTGTTTTGGTTACAGAAATGATCTTACTGGCACATAGACTCCATCTATATGATCCTCCACAAGGCAGGTGATCCTTGACTTACAATCACAATTGAGCCCAAAATTTCCATTACTAAGCAGGACAGTTAGTTAAGTAACAACCTTTTTTTTGCCACAGTTCTTAAGTGAATCACTGCAGTTGCTAAGTTAGTAACACGGATGTCATATGAATCTGGCTTCCCCATTGACTTTGCTTGTCAGAAGGTTGCAGAAGGTGATCACATAATCCTGGGACACTACATATGAGTTGCCAAGCATCCAAAATCTGATTATGTGATCATCATAATCACGACATCAACTGTCATGTGAAAAATGATCTTATGTCATTTTTTTTCAGTGCCGTTGTAACTTTGGTCACTAAACGAATGGTTGTTAAGTCGAGGACTACCTATACAGTCTCCAACACAGGATTACAGCGAGAAGGCAGGCCTTTAGCGAAAGTTACAAGAGCTCTTGCAACAAGTATGTCTCACTACCCAAAGTCTGGTTGTAACACAAGCTTACACCCACCTGCTGAGACAAGGACCACAGCCATGAAGAGGGCCATCTCCTGTGCATCTAGCCCCAAGGAACTGAGCTTCTCGCTGAACTCAAACATGGCATCCAGCAGAGAGCCCATGCCCATGGAACGTAGGCTGCCGAGTGAATATGTTTCCCCACTCAGAAATGTTACTTTCTTCTCCTTGGGACTGAAGAGGGTGGAGAAGCGTACCATCAGCACCTATGAAAGGACGAGTAGTGGAACAGTGTCACATTAAGGAAAGACACATCTTTTTGACAAACACATTTTCCACTGAATGAAGAAACACAGCTAGCAACTCATAATTTCCCAGAGCAAACTTGTTATCATCTCCATCTGCATCTGAAGAAACACAAAGAAATTTGGAGAAAAAAAAAAGTGCCCGGTGAGGCAGCATCTACGTGCATGCTGTTTGCATCATGAGAGCAAGCCAAAGGCCTAACCAGTAATCTGCTTCAAGTGTAAAATTGATAAAATTTGTAGGTAAAACTTTCTTGCCCTTACTTGCATTTTCCACAGTTGGGCAACTGCTGGGACACAAGAATGCTATTTGGAAAGAGTTCCAAATTCTGAGAAGAGAGTGTCTTAATTATGAGGAAAATTCCCTATTCCAACACTAAAAGCAGTAAGGAGGCAGTCTGTAGGGAGGTTTCAGCTTCAGCTCCAGTGAAACCTTGCCAACAAGATTTATGTTCTCCAGATGATAGCAAAGCTATTTGACAATTAAAAGGCAATTCCATAACACTTGAGACTGTGGAAAACAAACCTATCCCCCAAAGAGCCATTCTCTTTGCACTTCCTCATTCTTGCTGTGTGCCCTCATAGCTTCTCTCCAAAACAAAAAAAAATCATCCTGAGCACAGTTGCAGTGCAGAAAAGATCCCAAGGCTAACCTTAAGTTTGCATCAATCATTTTTTTGCACAGATTTGGGGGCTGTCCACAGAAAGAATGCACCCAGCACTGACCTGGAAAGTGCCCGCTTTGAGGAGCATCACTTGATCCTGCTGGCAGAGTGACTGGAAGCCCGGGATGCTCTTGGCAAACTCGACCACCTCCTTGACAGCTGGTGTGAAGCACTGTAGGAACTCTTCCCACACTTGCTGACTGCTCTTGCCACTGCCACAATAAGGGGTGGCATTCAGAGGACAAGCCTACATGCCACAAAGAGATTGACAGAAAGAGGGATGTATTGGTCAAGCAAAGCTCTTTGCAAAAGATCCATTTTTAACACTCAAATGGTATTATTTAATACTTTTAAAAGACACTTGTTCTCTCAACACATAAACAGGATGGCTTTGTGACTAGAATTACAAAGTAAACCAGTTTAACCCAAAGGCACATCCAGATATAATGAAAGGATGGAATTTGTAAAGGGAGGGGGGGGGAGAAAAAGGATAAAAGGGTCATTTGCCTCACTGGCCATTCTTTTGGAAAAAAGAATATTTGTAACTTTTCCTTCTTCCAGTTGAGGTTATTTCCAAAAATGATCCTCCAGTGGGATAAAAAGTTTTTAAAAAGTATCTTGGATTAGTAGAAAGCATTGCTGGAAAGTAAGAGGGGTCAATTTGCTGTTCTTCACTTGAAAGCCCTTCCATAGGCCACCATTTCGAAAAGTTTTAGCAGTAAACTCAGTAGTTTGCCAATGTGGACCTGCCATCACAACTAATTGTCATTTTAAAACTGTAATTGAGAAGTGGCCAAAATGATTTTACTAAAACAATGGATTGGCTCAAAACATTGTTCAAAAAAAAAAAAAACAACACTGGAATTTTTCATGAACTCATGCAGATAATTTAAGAGAAAACACCAGACGTGATTTTACTTCTTACTTTCTTTGGTAAAACTAAGAGCCACAAACAACTGTCTGAAATCACCAGGAGCTATTTTACATTTGTGGTGGGCAACTGGTTGCGGCACACAGTTTGTACCATTTGATCTGGACATAGCCATTCCATCTGGAGGGCACCACTTTTACTATGTAATCCTGTGGCTCATGGTTTTAAAAAATAGAACAAGAGCAGTTCCTTATTTAAAACAGGGGCAAGGACAGGAACTGGTCATGGGAACCACAGATACCATGCCCAGCTTGTTCTACCAATCCAAGGAGAGCAAAGTCTGTTTGGTTTGCTTTCTTATTTCCACTGCACTACCAATAATTTACAGCAGAGGGATGTCAAGGATTTGAAAATCAGTTTTCTTTTGGCAAAGCCAATCTTTTTATCCCCGATCCAAGGAAGCAGACCCAAATCCATGCTCTGCAGGCTTTCCTCAACTGTAATATCTAAGATTTTAAACTTCCAGAAAGAGACACAATGTGGCTCCAGGGTGACTAGCAGTGACACCAGAGTGTCTTACTGCTAGTTGGCCGAGTTCTGATTGAACACAAATTCTCTGGGACAAGATGGCATCAGTCATCCTCTGCTATTTCCCCCAATCGTTTGCAGGAAATAGTCCCAAAGGGTGCATGCAGAGCGATTATATCAGTGGTTCTCAACCTTTTTAATGCCGCGACCCCCAATCGGTCGTAAGTCGAGGACTAAACCGGTCGTAAGTCGAGGACTTTCCCTGCCCGGGAGCGCCGCGCATGCGTGGTTCCGCCCCCTGCGCCGGCCGAGGCATAGCTGGCAAGCGGCAGAGACGGAGCAGGCCGACCACCAGCTGGCCCAGCCCAAGGGAGGTAAGGCACCCGCCGGAAAAGGGGGAAAAAAATGGCGGACAGCCTTGCTTGGCGACCCCCGTGAAATGGTCGATCGACCCCAAATGGGGTCCCGACCCATAGGTTGAGAACCGCTGGATTATATCAAGAAAGCTGCTTGTATGCTGCTGGATATCTCCACATCCCCAGCCACCACTCCCCAGTATAAGACTGGCCTACTCACAATGCCCCTTCTGGTGGCTCCCCGCCATGGACAGCTCCTCTGGACATTTCCCTCAGAATAACCAAAATCAAAGGGTGGGTAGCATCCAGCATTTTGAAGATAACTGGTCTGCTGGTTCTGGAAGATCTCATTGCCATAGCAGGAGGGACTGTTGTCAACGTAACAGGGTGGTTCTTGAGGGTTGTAGCTGGAGAGGCGGAGAGTGGCTGATTCGTATCGCCCATAACTCAGGGAATGATTCAGCTGCGGCTGTTCGTTGTAGTTGGTCAAAGGGGCAGCCTCGGCCCCAGGGGAGCTACTACGCCTGCCTAGGCGGTCCTGCCCGCTGAGGAAGATGTCATGGTAAGCCCTGGAGATGGCATTTATTGCCTCCTCTTCCTGGGTATTAGGACTGGGTGGAGCATCCACCTCAGAGCTCAGGCCCACATCCATGGGGACTTCATTCAGGCTGTTCATGTAGCTTTGCATCTCATCCAACAGGCGCTGCTTCTCTCGCTTAGGGATGCGCCCAAAACGCACGGCTGTGGAAGGGAAGAAGGAGTGTGAGAATCTGAGGGTCAAGGAGACATTACGCTATAACAAGCAGCAATAAAGGAACTGAACAGGTAGAACTTTCTTCTGTGCCATAACCCTACAGGAAGAGAAGCTGCACCCTAATAACACGATTCCACCGAAGGTGGCATTTCTAGCTGGAGAAATAAGGAAAACTGCACGATTCTTAAAATTCACTTAATACAAACACAATGATGCTCAGGAAAGCCCGTGCAAACTTTCAGACGCACAAACGTACAGTATGACGGTCTTCTCCAATTTAGGAGGTGGTGGCAAGCAATTTATCTTTGTTCATTCTTCCCCAGCAAAGAAAGAGAGGATCAGATCCAACCCTCTGTCCCGTGCCACCACAAAGCCAAAATTATAAGCAGATTCTTAGGCCTCTGGGTCATGTACTTGGGAGAGCCACTGTGCCATTAATCAAAGGACATTGCTTGGTCTCTGCATACAAGTGGCTCTTCCCCATCTTTCTCTCCTGCTCTGCAAATTCTGACACAAAAGCATTAATCAGCCCAGGGTTTCATTTATCAACCAAGCATTTGCTGACCCTGTACCTTTGTGAGAGAGTGACTGCAGGGACAGCACTACAAGCCAAGAGTTGGGACTAAGGTTTTATCTCTTTAAATCAGTGGTTCTCAACCTTTTTAATGCCGCAACCCCAACCGGTCGTAAGTCGAGGACTAAACCGGTCGTAAGTCGAGGACTACCCAACCGGTCGTAAGTCGAGGACTACCCAACCGGTCGTAAGTCGAGGACTTTCCCTGCCCGGGAGTGCTGCGCATGC